>NW_015386633.1:419350-425244 GCF_001527695.2 Protobothrops mucrosquamatus | reverse complement strand
TTTAATACAGTTCCTCATGTTGTGGTGACCCCCAACCATAAAATTATTTCCGTTGCTACTTCATAACTGTAATTTTGCTACTGTTATGAATCGTAATGTAAATATCTGATATGCAGGATGTATTTTCATTGTTACAAATTGAACATAATTAAAGCATAGTGATTAATCACAAAAACAATATGTAATTATATATTGTGAAATATTTATTTCTAATTACAAATAAATGAAATTTTGTCTTGAAGCATGGGTGCTCCACTTATGGCTCTGAAGGGAGACCTGACCTTTTCTCTTCTTTAAATGAGCCCTTGAAGTTGCCTGATTAGGTTAAGCATGACCTGTGAAAAATTAATATGATTGTGTATGGGGGGGAGTGCTTATGGGGTGGGAGAAAATAAGTATTAGTTGAGGTGATACTCAAGGGGAGCTATACTTGTAGACATTTGTTGTCCATGTGTGTGATGTGGCCCACACAATTTGCCTCTTCAGCCTGAGCCACTGCACATTTTTCTACCTCCAGCTGAAATTCACTGAGGGTGTGGAAGAGGACCCCTGTCCTTCCAGGACAATTGATCCTAATGACCTTCAGAGCTTCTCTCTCTGAAGAAGGCAGAAGGGAAACCTTGGCTCTTTTATGACTCGTGGACTTCAACTCCCAGAATTCCTTAGCCAGCATAGCTCAATTCTGGAGCTGTGCCTGCCAGAATCTTAGAGATTTTTGGAAGGAGGTCTTGTCCATTGAGGCAGAGGCAGCAGAAGGGAAATCCATTCCTTCCTCCCACCCCACTGCTGGTTCCACTGAGCAATAATCAACTGCTTTTGGTGCAGCAGCCAGGGCAGGAAGAATGGGGGGCATTACTGCAGCAACTGCAAGAAAAGGCCCCTTGGAGCTTCTTGATTCCACACTAGGAGCAGATTCATTTTGCCCCCCCCCCTTCCTGGCTTTCCAGAGGCACACTAGGAAACAGAGAAAAGGCAGGCAGGAGGGGAAAGGGAAACACATGCTGCAGACCAAAACATCCACTCGAAGCAGCTTTCATCTCCAAAGCCCCCCCCCTTTGATCTCTTCCCTTTTCACTGCCTAGACCAGTTTTCCTTCTCCCACCTCTAATGAAATGGCGCTCCCTTCCTCTGCATCCCACAAGTAGGAAGCCATCAAGGGGAGGGGGAGGAGGAGGGATCGAGCAGCAGGAATCAAAATGTATGTGCTGTCTTAAGGAGGGCTGCAGGGATCTCAAAGGAGGAGAGGACAAGGGGGGTGGAATCAGCTGCCGTGGGAAGAGAGGAAAAAGCTACTATACTTTTATGCCCGCCACATAAGTAGGAACAAAGCTCCCACATTTATCATTAGTGTGATCTATCACTGGGAATTTAGGGGATCTAATGCAAACTTCCAATTGTGTGAGGATGGGTTATCTGGGAGCTCAGTTAACTCCTGTGCAGCAACTGCCACAAACTTACTTCTCAGAGTTGTGATAAGAGTAATAAAAACAGCTACGCTCTTCCTTAGGTTTTGCATTATCACGGATGGACTGTTTTTGCGTGGGGATTGTGTTTTGTTTTTTCCTAACGTAGGACACCTTCGACATCATAGGAAAGCAAGGGCATTATCTTTTAGCAATGGAGATGTCCCAAGCAGCTTTTTCTGGGAAGCGAACGGCCATACCACCATCCCTCCCCCACTCCGGAGCATGAGGAGACTGCTCCTTCTTTTTATAAACCACCCGCCTCAACGTAAAGCTTGCCGGGCTTCTTGCAAGCTCAGTTGCGTCTGCGTGCCTGCTCGCGAGATCTCGAAGCTTGGTTTTCTTCCTCCACAGCAGAAGAGTCAGGGAACTTTCCTAGCCATCCCAGCTATCCGTCTGCCCACGGAGGAGCAGTGGCTTCATAGCCCCACCCATCCCCGCTTTGAGCCGAGCGTCAGTTTTATAACCTGCCATCTGCCTCAAAGCACTTCTCCGTCGAGAGGACGAAGAGGTAGCAGCCCGCCGGGTGGATGCATTCTTCTTCTTTCTCTCCCTCCTCCCTGAAACGACGAGAGTAGGATGCTGCTGGCTGGGTCGCCCTGTAGGAGAAAGCAGGGCTGCGCTGGACTGCAGCCTCGCTCTTTCTCTGGAAGGCGCTTTAACCAGCTGAGGCTCCCGGAGGCAACACAGCAGACAACCTCTACCCCGAAGAACGCCAGAGCCGGGCCAGCATCCGTGAGCTCCAGAAGCAGCGCCCGAACGCAACTCCAGCCTCGCCGGGCCAGATCCTTCCCTGCTCGGGCTTTCCTCCGCCTCCTGCTCCCCTCGCCTGGAGACGGATAGAGGAGCGGTGTCTCGGTTCCTAAGACCATCAGAAATATGTGTTTTCTGATGGTCTTAGGCGACCCCTGTGAAAGCGTTGTTCGACCCCCAAAAGGGTCGCGACCCACAGATTGAGAACCACTGTTCTAGATGCTCTTCAAGGGCAATCCCATATAAAGCATATTGCAGTAATCAATTTGTGAAGTGATCAGGGCATGGGTAACTGATTGAAGAGCCCCTTGATCTAGGAGAGGACACAGGTAGTGCACCATATGGAATTGTGCAAAGGCCTATTGTTGTTCCTTTCTCATCAAGCAGCAGCTATGAGTCCCTAAAGATCCCCAATTTGTGTACCACTTTTGATGGGGAAATGCCATACAATTCAAGGTCAAAGATAAATTATTCAAAGTCCAATACCCACAGCTGGTCTTTAGAAAACAGTTTTCAAAAAAGCTCTCTCTAATTTAGGAATATTTTATTTATAGGCATGATCTCAGAATATTTTTTAAATCTTACATAAGATCTAACATCTGCTTATCAGGGAATATTTTATTTCTGAGCAAACTTTCCTAAGACTGCTGTCAAACAACTTGTGCCTGATAAAGATTCCATTCTCTAATTCTTTCACAGAAAGGCAGCAACCAATATGGATTAATCCTGCAATCTACCATGCATGCTGGCATCTCACTGAGCCAGGATTTTTAATTAGCTTTTAGGAACTATGTGAAACTTGGCCTGGGATTTGCAAGAGGGTTTTGTGGTATGTAAGCCAGAGACCACCATTAAGCAGTGAGCTGCTTCTATATAATAATATTAATGAAAACAATATCAGATGTTTTTATCTCTTCAATTCTCATTGTCAGCTAATTTTACAGCCTGTAAATTTCTGAATATTTATTTAAGTGCTTGTTCAGTGTTAGTGCTAATATTCATAAAAATATGTTACACTGTGGTGGTAACTTCACATTTTACACTGGAGCTTTAGTTTGGTATCTTAATCAAAGTACACATTTAAAGATGAAATTTCTTGCCATAAAGATGCAAACTGCTTTGGAAAAAAGTAAAAGGCTAAATATTAGAGCTGTATGAAGTAGATGAAATACCAAACCAAAAACAATTTACAACACTTTTCCTTGAAACATGTTGAAAAGCTATATATATATGAAGAGCTGAAGATGATTTTAAGATTATACCAGTGTCAATATTTTCAGACAAGAAAATAAAAGTGGATAATGCTTTTAGAAGAAGAATTTTTAAAAGTATCAAAAATTAGTGATGAGTTGCCTTAACATCTCTACCACACTGGAAAAAATACAAAAAGAACATATAGGCGCAGCATTTTCATTCAGATGCATAATGTAGATGGCCAGAATTATCTGCTTCATAAACCTGTAAAATGTCAACAATCTGTTATGCACATAAACTGCCCTTTCTCACTCAGGCTTGCCAGGGAGTTAATGGGCAAACTGTCAATGAAGTCACCTTATGTTTCAGAGGTTCAAAGAATCCAATATTAAATTACTAGTGGCTTCTAACACATTTCAAACAGTCACTCTAAATAGCACATTTAGAAATCTAGGAACCCTATTTTATAGTCATGCAGTTGCAGTTGATTCCAGTTCCTCAATATTGCTGCATTTTAAAGTCAACTTTATGGGTGGGAGGAAGGGAGGGAGGGAGAGAGGAAAAGAGAAAAGAGAAAAGGAAAGGAAAGGAAAAAGGAAAAAATAAAAAAATAAAAAAATAAAAGAAAAAAGAAAGAACGAAAACACAACACTGGGTTTTGGGGAAAAAATCATTCTTTAAAAACTATAATGTTATAGACCAGGGGTCCCCAACCTGTGGTCCACGGTCCACTAGTGGGCCATGAAGGGTTTGCAACTGGGCTGAGCAGTGGGTTTGCATGAGCGGCGCACTACATTTAAGTGAGCGGCAGGCACGTGTGCATGCCACTCATGCAAAGGGAACTGCACATGGCGTTTGTGCATACTTGCTGGTCACTTGCGCGGAACCATCCCCTCTTTTCCCTGCTCCCCTCCTCCAGTCTGCAAAGCCGGAAATGGGGAATTCCGTTATAGACAACTTACAGGATTCCCATGTGCAAGTTTAATACATCTAAAGGACACCAAACTGGGAAAGACAGATTAACAGTTTAGCAAGAGTTTTAATTTTTGTAAAGATTTACCATATATTTTAGATTTAGATGTGGCACAGGATATTATTTTTATCATAAAGTTACTGATATATCTTGTACAATAATGTCAAGTGCCAAATATTTCTTTAAGAGCTGCCTCCAGCTCTTCTTTGACATTTTGCCAAATTAGTCACTAGATTACTCAACATTTCATTTGAAGATCTTCTAAATGTTCAGTTAGCTTTCAGTGATAGGGCTTATTGTTTTGTTAATTATAACAGGAATCAGTTGAGATCTAAAAATAAAATGTTAATTAAAGTAAAATGATTAGTTTACAAAGATAGAGAGCAAGAATTGTTCTCTTTTCTGAGAATAATCAGGAGGTAAAATATAGTACCATGAAATATTTTGTTTTCTTCTATGAAGGGGCAGAAATATTTGGCTGCTGCTGATTAAAAGTTCCCACCAGGACAGAATAAGACAGAATTGAAGAAGCATCTTTTTCAATTAATTGTCTGGAAGATATAGGAATAGAATGAAGAAGAAAGGAGACAGATCTTTCTTTTCAATAATCCTTTGTACAGGATAGAGTTACTCCATAATTTGCAGAAACCCAAGACAAATAACCAATGAGCTTCCATAGTCAAGATTTTAATGTGGGTCTAACATTTAACCAGAGTAACTGGTTCATTTTAATGGTTAACTAGGCCATGTTAAGTCCTGGGAATAATGGCGCTTGAGACGATTCATCTCCAACAAGTCTTTATTGTTTGCTCCACTCTTGAACAACCAGAGCAGAGGCACGCAAGCCTCTATTTATACCCTCTGATCCCCGGGCAAGTTCAACCAATCATGAGGCGGGCTTTTCCTGCCTTGCGCATGCGCACAAGGCCGGCGCCGCTCAGTTTGGTCCCGGGCAGCTTCTGCAATTGCCCGGGACTCTTGCAACATCCCGAGCCTGCATCTTGCAGGCTCAGGACACAACACCCCTTTCCCCTGGATGAAATAAGATTGCGCCCACATGGACGCCATCCTATAGATGGTAATATAATTAATAATAAAATAAAGTTACACAATGTATAAGGTGTGGGACTGTTCCTTTGAACCAGATCCAGTGACTCCCCTCGACCTTGTTTTACTTAAATACAACCCGCCAGTACATTCAGTCAGCTCTCGCTATGTACCTGTTCACCTTATATAATCGGCTAGGTATTTGGGAGGACCTCTTGCCCTAAGTGACCTTCTCAGACCTGGAGAGTTTGTATTGTTATCTCTGTGGCCGCTTGCTCTAGGTGAAGTGCCCTGTGAATGACCAGTGACTTCAGTTTGGCTTTCCAGCCTGTCTCCTGTAATTGAGCAGTCCGGGCCCTGTTGGTCGTTAGACTTGGTTGACCAATCCACAATGGAGTTATCTAACCCTTGTGAGTTCATTCCCGTGTTCCCTGAAGGAATGTAGGATTCCTGGCTCGTTTCTG
>NW_015386633.1:417886-418962 GCF_001527695.2 Protobothrops mucrosquamatus | reverse complement strand
AGGTATTCTCCGTGTCTGGAGTATTGCTTGATAGGGGTGGATAATTAGTCTGCCACTGGTGGGACTCCCAGGCTGGAGTGTGTGTGGGGGTGTCTATGTACTCCCTTTCCCAAGAACTGCTACCTGAAGCACCTGTGGAAGTTGGGTGTTGAATACCCGTTTCCCTTTCCACAGCCAACGTAGGCTGTTGATTTTGAATTCCAGAATGCATTTCCCAATCCTCCTCCCCCCCCCAGAGGAGACTGAGAAGGAACCATAGGCAGCGTCCCGCCTCACACGTAATTGATCGATGTGGCGGCGAAGCACGCAGCCGTCTGGCAGAGACACCTCGTAAGACAGAGGCCCCGAGACTTTACAGACCACAGCCGGTACCCAAAGGTGGCCAGGCCCGTAATTCCTGGCCCAGACAGGATCACCTTCATGCAGGACCCGTGGTGGTTGTGGCTGAGACACTTGAGCAGCTACACGTTCCAGATGCAGCCTGTCCAATTTAGTCATGAGCCGACGACCCCAGCGGAGTTCAGCCGGGCACTTACCCGTGGCAGTGCACGGAGTAGTACGATGTGCCAAGAGAAAGTCAGCCAACCTGTGATGCCAGTTGCCGTAAGTCAGCTTCTTGAGGGTGTCCTTGGTGACGCGGACCATCCGTTCAGCCAGACCATTGGTGGAAGGATGGAAGGGAGCCGAAGCAGCATGGCGAATCATGTTGGTCCGAAGAAATCCCTGAAACTCAGTAGAAGTAAATTGAGGACCGTTATCCGACACTAGAACATCTGGCAACCCGTGTGCAGCAAAAATGTTCCTCAACACCTGGATAGTCTTGGCGGCTGTGGTAGAAGACACAGGCACGACCTCCAGCCATTTGGAATGGCTATCGACAACAACCAGGAAGAATTGACCCTGAAAGGGCCCAGCGTAATCTACATGTATTCTAGACCATGGAGTGTGTGTTTCCTCCCACCTGTGTACAGGGGCCTGGGGCATTTCAGGTCTGGACTGTTGGCAGGTATGACATCCATGTACTTGGGACTCGATGGCCCGGTCAATGCCAGGCCACCACAGATGGCTGCGAGCAA
>NW_015386633.1:400387-415696 GCF_001527695.2 Protobothrops mucrosquamatus | reverse complement strand
AGCCATGATCGATGGTAAAGTTTCTTCTTCTTCAGTCGCACGCACCCTCCAGCGATTTCGTACTGGCAAGATAACGCTGACTTCCACGCCGTTTCTTTCCCGGACTTCTTTGGGTGAGTCTTCTAGCTTTTCTTAGCTGTAGAGACTGAATCCCACCTTCGTCGCCAGTGTTAAGTCCTGGGAATAATGGCGCTTGAGATGATTCATCTCCAACAAGTCTTTATTGTTTGCTCCACTCTCGAACAACCAGAGCAGAGGCACGCAGGCCTCTATTTATACCCTCTGATCCCCGGGCAAGTTCAACCAATCATGAGGTGGGCTTTTCCCGCCTTGCGCATGCGCACAAGGCCGGCGCCGCTCAGTCTGGTCCCGGGCAGCTTCTGCAATTGCCCGGGACTCTTGCAACGTCCTGAGCCTGCATCTTGCAGGCTCAGGACACAACAGGCCATATATAAGATCTGGTGAAGTTGGCTGCAAGTTATTATATTTGTACATTACTGTAAATGCAGGTAAGCTACAGAATTTGCATTTAGCAAATTCCATTTAGCTGCATTCTTATTGAACAGTAATATTTTTGTATGTCAGCTAATATTGAATCTGGGCACTATATTGTTTTGCATTATTTTATCAGATGTTGAAAGGAGGGCCACCTTGGGGTAGTGGTTAAGGTGCTGGCCCAGAAATCAAGAGACTGAGTTCTAGTCCTGCCTTAAGCAGGAAAGCTAGTTGGTCGATTTTGGGATAGTCATTCCCTCTCAGCCCAACTCAGCTCACAGGATTGTAGTTGTGGGACAATAGGAAGAGGAGGGTATGTTGAATATATTCACCACTTTGAGTTATTTGTAAAAATAATAGAAGTGGGCTATAGATAAATAAAATGTTCACCACAATGAATTAAATATGAAAAAAGGATGATTCAAATAAAGCTCTTCCACATGTTTCACAATGCCTTTGTCAATGCTGCTAACATTGGATGTTCTTGCTTTGACAACATATGGAGATGCAGCCTTTTTCTTTCTTATGCTTTACTCTTAGAATTAGATGATATTGGGGGGGGGAGGAATGTGATGGGAGTTAGTTAGACATAACAATATTGTAATAGTGTGTGAACTCAGGGCTTTTGAAATAAGAGATGATAAGAAATGGTGGATTGGAGAACAGGAGGGAAAGCCTGCATTTCAAACTAATTGGAGAATGTGATTTATGACTGTTAATTAGAGGAGGGAATTTGGTTTGATACTATGTACTAAGGGGAGGGGAATCCAGATTTTGGCTTCACTTATTTTTATTTATTTATTTTTATTTTTATTTATTATATTTTTACCCCGCCCTTCTCCTTGCGGACTCAGGGCGGCTAACAGCCTAATAAAAACAAATACAAAAGTACAAAAATACTACCATTAAAACGTAATTAAAAGGAAATATTAATTTGGCCTTTGTTATTTTAAAATTGTTTTAAAACCCAACTAAAAATACCCCTTAGGCCAGTCCTGCCAGCTTAAATAGCCATGTCTCGAGGGCGCGGCGGAAGGAAGGGAGATCCGGGATCACCCTGATCTCTGGGGGTAGTTCGTTCCATAGGGTGGGAGCTCCCACCAAGAAGGCCCTCCCCCTGGGGGTCGCCAGCCGGCACTGTCTGGCTGACGGCACCCTGAGGAGACCCACTCTGTGGGAGTGTACCGGCCGATGGGAGGTAATCTGAGGCAGAAGGCGGTCTCGGAGATATCCAGGTCCGATGCCATGTATGTGCACATACTTATGTATGTGCCAATGCTATGCAGCTCGAATAAAGATTCTTTAAGGTAAACAATGCCTCAACGTTCTTTGAAGAGATTCATCTGTCGGAACCATGATATTAAGCCAAAATCTCCAACTTTCCTAACTATTTAGGGGTCCCGAGCCCCAGTTGCTGTCCCTAAAATTGAGGGATAAGCTGACAAATATTTGGGGAAGATTTCATCATGGACAAAGAGAAAATGCCTGAAGCCAGTACCCCGGCAGCAGCTGCAGATCAGGCAGCCTTCCTGTCCCTGAAGCCCCCTACCAGGGCCTCCAGCCCCACAGAGAGAGACAGCTCCAGTCCCTGCCCCTTCAGAAGCCCTGACCGCCACCGACGATGTGAGGATCTGGGCAGTTGCTGGGACAACCAATGCACAGACCGGTGTGCATATCGATCACCCAATTTGGGCCCCCTGCAGCAATGGGGAATAAGCAGCCCCTGCAACTGGGAAATCAGCAATCGCTGAGCCTGCAGCAACTAATAGAAGCCTTGCAACAACTGGGAGTGATGCAGAGGCCAGAAGACAGCAACCAGTGGGAGGACAGCCGCAGCAAGGGGGAAGATCGCTGCCCCCTAACGTACAGCAACCACTGAGGGGCCCGCAGATGATGGAGATCCAGCAACAACCCCCTCCAAGGCCGCAAGGGGCCCTACAGCAGTTGAGGATGCCACAGTTCCCGGCAGACCAACAGCAGGGGGAATGGCAACATCCCCCGAACGTGCCACCCCTGGGAATACAGCAGCAGCCAGGTGAGAGGGCCCAGCATCCACTGAATCAGCAGCCATTGATTGTTCCACCTTTTAGAACAACCTTCGATGGAGACCCAGAGAAGTTGATTGTTTTTCTCAACCAAGTGCACTCTCATTTGAACCGCTGTACCTATCTCTACCCAGACCCAGCTGCTATGGTCGATGTGATTGTGTTCAGCTTAGAGGGAGAGGCATCCGAATGGCTGAATAATTTATACAACGAGCAAGCCCCCAAATTGGAGGACCCCCACCTCTTCCTCCTAGGACTGAGAACAAGGTTTGAGGACCCATCCATTGCCCTCAAAGCAGAAGAACAGATCCAGAAGATAAAATAGGCCGGTAGGCCTGCTCTGGAGTACATACGAGTGTTTCGCAAAATAGCTGGTCACATAGAGAGGTGGCCTGAGCAGTCCCTAGTCCACCACTTCAAAGAAGGGTTGGACGATCACCTCTCTCAGGCATGCATTTATCGAGCAGTACCTGATCAACTGCAAGAGTGGTACCAGACAGCGGTAAGACTAGATGTTCAACTCACCCGCTACAAGAAACCTCCCCCACCTGAAACCGAGCAGAGACCAGAGCAACCCAAATGGCAACCCCCCCCCAAAAAAACCTCAAATTGCTGTGAATGCTGAAAGACTCAGGCCACCTGTAGGCCCACTGATCAAGTGCTTCCGATGTGGACAGCAGGGATATCGAGCAGCGAATTGCCCAGTCCCCTATCCCCAACAGCAGAGTAGACCGGGACCAGCAGCAAGAAAGAAACCTGCCCAGCAGCCAATGAGAGAGAAATCTAAACAGATCACACAGGAGTCCGTTACACAAATCACATATCTCACATAGGAGGATGCTGGGACTCAGGCTGAACCCGCCCATGCTCTACCCTCTTTTGACAGTGACAATGAAGGAGAGAATGACCCGATGGTGAGCTGACATGTCCCACCTTTCTCACTACTTGCCAAACTCATAATCCGTAAGTCGGGGGCACAGGTGGATTTAAAAGTGCTAGTTGATTCTGGATGCTCCTGATGCGTCATTAGCTTGCCATTTGCCATGAAAATGGGCATACGAGCAAAACTGCTCTCCAAACCCATAACATTTGAGCAAGCCGATTGCTCCCTGATGGGAGGGACTTTAGTCACGCAATTAACTGAGCCCCTAGGCCTAGAAATAGGTGAGCACTGGGAGTTTATTCGCTTCCTGGTGGCTTCAAAAATGACTGAGGCTGTGATCCTAGGATTAGCCTGGTTGGACAAATGGAAGCCATTTATCTGGTGGGAGAAAGGAATGAGAACTGTGAGGCTACCTATAGGGCCTAAACCCCCCATTGATTCAAAAGACGTTACAAGAAACTTTAGCCCACCTAATGAGTGAATGCACATGGCTGCCTCACCACCACCAAGGAAGCCACTCATCCCCAGCGAGTACCGGGACCTAGCGGAGGCATTTAGTGAGAAAGAATGTGATATCCTGCCTCCTCACCTACCCAACGATTGCTCTATTGAACTGTTGCAGGGAGCCAAACACCCATGACTGAGAATGTATGCTATGTCCCCCCTCGAAATGGAGGAGATGCAGCGATACATGGACAAAAATCTAGTGAGGGGATTCTTTGAATGGGCCAGGTCTGCGGAGGGCCACCCTGTATTATTTAAAGAAAAAAAAAGGTTGGGTCTCTTTGTCTCTGTATAGATTATAAGGGTCTCAATGCTGTGAGTGTGGAAAATAAATACCCCCTCCCCCTCCTGAAGGACTTACTAACCCACCTGGCTAAGGGGAGTGTCTTCACTAAATTAGACCTGAGAGAGGCATATTACTGGGTAAGAATAAAGGAGGGAGACGAGTGGAAAACTGCCTTCAACTGCCCCATGGGGAGCTATCAGTTCAAAGTCATGCCATTTGGATTATAGGGGCCCCCAGCCATATTCATGCAGTTGATTAATGATTAATTAATGAACATTTATATAAAAGGGTTCTGGTGTATCTTGATGACATCCTGATATACAGCACGAATATGACTGATCATATAAAGCTGGTGAGAGAAGTGTTAAAGGAACTATTGAATGCCAACCTTTATGTCAAATTGTCAAAATGTGAATTTCACCAGACCCGATTAGATTATCTTGGCTATAGAATTTCCAACGAGGGGATTGAAATGGACCCAGCCAAAGTGAAAGCTATAACTGAATGGCAGCCTACAAAGACTCGCAAACAGCTCCAGAGCTTCCTAGGTTTTGCCAACTTCTACCGTCAATTCATCCCCTCCTTTGCTGAGATTGCCCTACCCCTTACAGAACTACTCAAAGCAGGCAAGGGAGGAGGGAAACAGCGACCGGGCCAACCACTAGCATGGACTATGGGCTGTCAAACTGCTTTTGAGAATCTAAAAAGACTATTTGCTGTTGAGCCGGTCCTAAAGCACCCCTGCCCAGGGGAGTCCTTTGTAATTCAAGCTGACACAGTGTGGCCATGGGAGCTGTATTACTGCAAAAGAACCAAAGTGGAGCCTTGCAACCCTGCGCCTACAACTCGAAAAAATTTACTGAGAGTGAAAGGAGGTGGGCGATCTGGAAAAAGGAGGCTTTCGCAATAAGATGGGCTCTATTAAACTAGAGACACTATCTAGAAGGGAGCAAGGTGCCTTTTGAAATATGGACAGATCACAAAAATCTAGAAGCACTGAAAACTCCCTGAAAATTATCCCCGAAACAGGTACGCTGGGCACAATACTTTAAACATTTTAACTTCACTCTAAAGTACATTCCGGGATGGAAAAACTTCCTAGCTGATGCTCTATCCAGATTGCCCCAGTACAAAAGTCAGCACGAAGAGATTAATGAGGCAATTATCTCCAGTCCACAAACTGCTGCTCAACTCACACCCCTAATCCTGATGACTCTGGGACAAAGAAAATAAAACAAGAGCTCCTCACCGATCAATGGTTCAAGGACAATCAAACCTCCCTAACATGCAGGGATGGTTTGGCTTACAAGGGGGGGGGATTGTACTTGCCAGAAGCCCTCCAATTTAACGCTCTCAAACACAGCCATGACATAAAACAGGCTGGACACTTTGGATATTTAAAAACTCTACATCTCATCCGCTGGCAGTTCTGGTGGCCGGGGTTAAACAGGATGTGGAAAATTATGTCAGGAGTTGTACTGTACGTGTCACCATGAAAAGAATTCCAGGGAAACCCCCTGGGCTACTGCAGCCGGTGGCAGACCCTTCTCAACCATGGGACTTTATAGTAGACCTCCCTGAAAGTAGAGGAAATACAATCATCTGGACTGTGATAGACCTGTTTTCAAAGCAGGCTCACTTCATCACCTGCAAAAGACTCCCGTCTGCCCAACGACTGACTAAACTGTTCTTGAAACATATCTACCGTCTGCACGGAGCCCCTAAATGAATAATTTCGGACAGGGGGATGCAGTTCACAGCTAGGTTTTGGAGGAACTTCTTAAATTAATTGGATCATCTCAAGGTCCGTCATCTGCTTTTCACCCGTCTACTAATGGGCCCACGGAAGCCACTAACAAGATGGTGGAGCAATATCTCAAATGTTATATTTCCTACCAACAAACCAACTGGACCAACCATCTCCCTTTTGCAGAGGTGGCTTACAATAACTCTGTTCACAGCAGCACTGGCTTCATGCCTTTCAGAGTAGCTACAGGAAAAGAGTTCAGCCCAATACCTGAATACCCTCAAGCGCTCTCCGCTTCTCAGACACTTGATCAATGGATGAGGGGGTGGGAAGAGGTTTGGAAAGCCATGAAAGCTGCTTTAAAAAAGACTTCTGAGACTTATAAAAAGCAGGCAGATAAAAACAGAGCCCCTCAAAGAACATTCCAAGTTGGGGAAAAGGTTTATCTGTCGACTAAATATTTACGCCTTAAATTACCCAGTAAGAAATTAGGACCGAAATTCTTGGGGCTTTTCCCCCATCATAAGGATCATCAACCCAATCACAGTAGAATTAAAACTCCCTAGGCTTTTAGGGAGAATTCACCCTGCCTTCCATTGCAGCTTGTTGAAAACTTTGCGAGAATCCACTTTAAGACCTCCCCTTAAGAAGGCACCCAGACCCCTCATAGTGGCAGGTCAAACTCACTATGCAGTAAAGCGTATTCTTGATTCTATAATTTTTAAAGGGAAATTGCAGTACCTAGTACAATGGAAGGGATACTTGCTATCTGAAGCCACTTGGGTGAAATCTAGCAATGTGAAAGCTGACAGACTCATCAAAAGGTTCTATAAGAAACACCCTAACGGCTTCCGGTTCCGGATTGCTGCGCTGGTGGACGCGCGGGGGGAGCGCTTCCTCTGCCGCCCGGTTTTCCTTCATCGGGCGACCCTGAAAAGGGTCGTAAGTTGCCCTGGAGGGGCGATGACCATGAGGAGGACCCTCGATAGATCGCAGAACAGTGGTAGCCCTTCCGTTTGATCCGAGGCAGCTTCTTTGGACTGTTGGAGTAAAGATCGGTCATTAACATAGCCAATCACTAAGCCGTGCCTGCCGAAAGCCAAAATTACCACCAAGCACAATGAAAGCACCGCAGAGGATTTAGGTGAGACCCTACCTTTCCTTTCTTATATCCCAACTATCTTCCTGTGAAAGCCTCCTGAAATCTCTTCCCCGCTTTTAACATAGCAGCGTCTGCCTACTTTGGGAAATTAAGCTTTGGGGAAAAAAAGAAGAACAACTAACCTAAACAACTAAATAACTGGACTTCTTGGACATTTGGGATCCCAAAAAGTTCCTATTGTTACAGGGACTTATTATTTTATCTATTTGTTAAGTTGGAAAAAAAAATTCTTTCTCAATTAGATAAAAGTCTAACTGGTATCTGGAAAAAGATTTTATATTCTATCAGTGACATCTTGTGGCAAAGCCTGGTACAGCAAATGAACTTCATTGACTGTGAGGCCGGCTTATTTACTAGATTTGTCCTCCTTACTATCTAAAAAAGATAAGAATTTGAAACAGCTGTGAAAACAACTTCTAGGAATAGTGGAGGTGGACATTTGTTGACTGTTATTAAACATAGCCTCCACTAAAGGACTATCTCTAATCACCATAGAAATGGAGGAATTCTACCCACAACTTAACTACAAACTCATTCTTGAAAAAATTCTTGAAGCCACTAAGCTAATGAACTCTAGAGCGAAAGACAAAGATGCCACCTCAAAATTACAAATTGAAGCTCACATTCCAACTGATGAACTTACAACCCAAAAAACAACAGAAGAGGAACAAATCAATTTCAAAGAGGATTCTATACAACAACAAGTACAACTTACTGAGAACTTTGAGAGCCAAATCTTGATTTCAATTAAAGAACCTGCAATCCAACAAGCAACAGAAACTAAAGAAAGCAACACTAAGATGGAGGATGCTAAAGATTACCAAACACAACACATTGAGACTTTATACAAACCAGAAAACCAAACAACAACTACAACACCAGACATGACCTCTTATCTTAGCCAGTTGAAACTGGAAGAAGAAGAAGACCACTGAACTGACGACAAACATTTTAAATCAAACATGGAGATTTGAGTTATTAGGGCAACAATCTAATGATCACAAAGGGGCCAGTTTCTTTGAAAAGCCGATAACACAATCATTCCCCAGCATCTAGTAGACAAACTGAGCCTTTTAGGCTTAAACACTCCTTTGTGCAACTGGATTCTTGATTTTCTTACCAACAGGCCCCAATATGTGTGAGTTGGAACAAATACCTCTAATACCATTTTCTTGATCACAGGTTCTCCTCAGGGCTGCGTCTTAAGTCCGCTGCTGTTCACCCTGTTGACCCATGACTGTTGTGCTAGGTTTACCACCAACCATATTGTGAAGTTCGCAGATGATACAACAGTAGTGGGCCTTATTCAGGATGACAAGGTGGAAGCTTACCGCAAGGAAGTTGAGGGGTTGGTGAACTGGTGTAAGGAAAACAGCCTAGTTTTAAATACCGGAAAAACCAAAGAGATCATTGTTGATTTCAGAAAAGGCAGGCACAGCCACACTTCTCTGTGCATTAATGATTCACCTGTGGAGATGGTTACCAGCATCAAATTCTTGGGTGTGCAGCTAACAAGTAGGCTGACTTGGTCACTCAACAGTGAGAAACTGGTGAAGTGGGCACAGCAGCGCCTGCATTTTCTGCGCCGCATGAGAAAAGCATATCTTCCTTCCCCTGTCCTGACCACTTTCTACAGGGGGACAATTGAGAGCATCCTGTCATACAGCATCACAGTCTGGTTTGGAGGCATCACTGCTTCAGACAGGAAAGCGGTGCAGAGAGTGGTGAGAATGGCCCAAAAGATCATTGGCAGTTCCCTCCCTCCCATCCAGGACATAGCGTAGTTTGAGCAGGGTCCGTAAGATTATCTGGGATACTACACATCCTCTTCACGACCTGTTTTCCTTGTTACCTTCTGGGAGGAAGCTTCGTGGTATCCATAGCAGAACATCCAGATTCAGCCATAGTTTCATTCCATACAGCATTAACCTTGTGAACTCTTAAGCTTCCTCCTTCCATTATATATTCAAGATGGACAGTATTTAATATTTATTTGCTACGTATATGTAGGGATGTGGGTCTATACATATGTTGTTCATAGTATGTTTAGGTATGTGTCATGCACGTGTTTCACTTTGAGAGCGGGCAACTAAATTTCATTTTTGATGTGTGCCGTTGTGCCCACAGTAAAAAAATGACAATAAAGGTTATCTTATCTTATAACTGGATGCTCTCCCTTGATTCAAACAACACGGGTAGGAATGAAGGGAGACATAGCTGAGGATTTAAAGGCACTGATATGGAAGCCTGGTTGGCACAAAAAGAAAGCTAGAGTTAGATTTAAAAATGCAATTTACCTTCTCTTCCTCTTTCTTTTTGCCGATTGATAATGGAAGAGCTTAAAATCTTACTTAATGGGCTAAGGAGATTTTTAAATATTGATTGACTTAATATCTAGGATTTAGAGGTATAAGGGAAATGAAAATTAGCCATTAGATTATAGTTTTGAATTGTAATATGGAAGTTGGTCTGTGACAACAAAAGATAGCTTATTAGTAAATAATGAGATATTAGGATGAGATATAGAATATATTTGTGGGATAAAGTAAGAATGTAATTAACTGAATAACATCTGTATTTTAGATACAATAATTATTCTCTAATGAAATTAGGAAATTTGGGTTACCCGAAGTCTAAATACTATGGATATTAAAAGCTAAATTGGAATATGGTAATTGAAAATAGGTAAAATTTAAAAACAGGACTTGGATATGTATAAGTAAAATTATATTGACAAATGTATTGATTGATTGAGCTATAATTAGAAATGTATTAATTCGAATGTGATATAATAACTAGGGGAAACAGAGAGGGAACCTTTAATGATGTAACCTGAGATATATATGAAAGACTCTGTTAATGGACTATTGACTACCCAATCACCACATTGCTTCCTAAATATCTGAATGTAAAATTGAAAATTAATAAAACTTGTATAACAAAAAAGAAACACCCTAACAAACTGAAAGACAGTCCCTAACATATGCTTTTGTTTACGCTACAGGATCTGTCCTTTTTGTAAGGGGGGCTGGATGTCAACGCTGCTAACATTGGATGTTCTTGCTTTGACAACATATGGAGATGCAGCCTTTTTCTTTCTTACGCTTTACTCTTAGAATTAGATGATATTGGGGGAGGAGGAGGAATGTGATGGGAGTTAGTTAGACATAACAATATTGTAATAGTGTGTGAACTCAGGGCTTTTGAAATAAGAGATGATAAGAAATGGTGGGTTGGACAACAGGAGGGAAAGCCTGCATTTCAAACTAATTGGAGAATGTGATTTATGACTGTTAATTAGAGGAGGGAATTGTGTTTGATATTATGTGCTAAGGGGAGGGGAATCCAGATTTTGGCTTCGCTTATGTATGTGCCAATGCTATGCTGCTTGAATAAAGATTCTTTAAGATAAACAGTGCCTCAAAGTTCTTTGAAGAGTTTCACTGTCGGAACCATGACAGCCTTTTTGTGAATTTTTATTTCATCTTAATGAAAGCCGTAATCATTGGATTAAAAATATGCACAAATAGCTGCCACTGAGTGAATTCAATATGGAATGAAGCGCAAATAATGGGCCCTAATGGAATTGCTCTTTTCAGCAATGTGGCAGTGTTAATGACCTTTTGAATGGGAAGATGTTTTTATAGCTAACTACTAAATTACCATGCCAAAGTATGATGACCAGTGGATAGTGTAATCCAAAATATCTGGAAGATATCAGATTGCCTACTTCTATTTTATGGGATTGTCTTTTAGTTCAGATGCTAAAGTTTAATGTGACCATGACTCAAGTCTCTGGTTTTAGATAGACAGAGAATACTGAAGCATTTCATTTAAATCAACTCCAAATTCCTTCACAGAAAAAAACAATAAAGCAAATATTTTCTCAAGTCCAATGCAGCATCTGATGATTACATCAACATGTCCTTTTCATTTGGCTTGATTTGTTTTCTTGAATTCTGATCTAGTCTTTAGATGGGGAATTTCCAGTGGTTTCCTACCCATGTACTTTTTCAAGATCAACCAAATTAGACCAGCAGTCACTGCTATATTTCATAAATATCTAGTCACTATATATATGTTAGCAAGTATCAAAAATGTAAGACCACCAGGAAGTTTTAAAAACTATAAAAAGTTTTAATGAAAATTTAAAAATACCAAGCTTTCGCCGGCAGTTGCCAGCATCATCAGGGTAACCTCCAGTCGATGGGAAGGCTATTTATGGAAATGGTGCTCTTTGCACCCGGCTCCTGGACCTCGTCACAGGTCCCAGCCAATCCACCTGCGTTTGAGTTCTAAGATCCATATTGCTAGCTGTTACCTTCTTACTTTCCTTATCCTCGCCCTTACTCTTTCCCTTCTTTGGTTGTAAGTTGAGGGGGGTCTTTGATTTCATGTGCAGTGCATTTTCCTGTTGTTTGCCCTCCCTATTAAACGTCTGACTGACTCCAGTAGCTACTGACTGCTCCAGTAGCTATGTGGGTGAGACTTCTAAAAGGGTCAAAACGAGGGTTCAAGAACACAAATTGGCCATAAAAAGAGGGGAGCAATATTCCCAAATTTTAACACATATGATAGAGTCTGGGCATAGATTTGATTTTGATGGAGTGGAGGTGATTGCCAATGACGTCACAAAGAGTGGCAGATTACTTAAGGAGGCCTGGCTTTCGTGCGAGGAGTCCATTAACCGGCATATAGATCTGCGCCCGGCATACCTAATGTTAAGGACGTGGGAGGCACGCAATCGATCGGTATGGGCTAATCGCAGCAATAACAGTAACCCCGCCCCTCCCCCACTTGAGAGGATCAATGCCCGGGAGAAGAGTGGTGGCCAACGAATTGACACCCCCCCTGCTACGAGGATCGGAGCGCAGCCGTTACAAACGTCAGAGCTTACTGACACCAGGAATCTAACAGTTGTGCTAGACGCCGCCCTGCTTCATGAGAAGTGTCTGGAGGAAGAGATGGGAAGC
Organism: Protobothrops mucrosquamatus; assembly: GCF_001527695.2. Classification (NCBI taxonomy): domain Eukaryota; kingdom Metazoa; phylum Chordata; class Lepidosauria; order Squamata; family Viperidae; genus Protobothrops; species Protobothrops mucrosquamatus. The sequence continues at coordinate 403,601 of NW_015386633.1, read as the reverse complement.
GCGCAGATTGGGACGCAACATAATCGCTGTTTGGAGAATTGTACCAACCCCGCCGCCACTGAGGTTGCTATGACCATCGACTTCTGCAATCACACGTTAGAATCGCAGCCTCGCTTGTGGGGAGCGAGGAACGTGACGTGTGACGACGGTGACATGCTATCACGGCAACCCGGATCCTCGCCGCACCTGAGACGTCTGTCATGTCTCAGGGGGTTTATCCCCCTGGGGGATGCATGAAAGAAGGCTAATCAGGAGCTCCCTCGGTTGAGGGTCGCCGTACGCACTCGAGAGGCAGCACAACGTGTGATGGAGGATAGGGGTGTGGCTTCTGGATTGTGGTCTGGGTTGAATTTGATGGAGGAGAATTTGATGGAGGAGAATGAGGAGGGGGGTCGACCAGATGGAGCGTGGAAGCGGCCACCCCCCGGGTGCGTCTAGCACCCATGCGATCGCACAACAGATAACATGGACCAGCATTGGCCATGGGTTAGGGAACGTTAAAAAGAAGGGGGCAGGCGCTATTAATGATATTGGGGGTGGTGGAGTTACAAGAGTAGAGCGGAAAGGGGAGCTAGAGGATGAAATTGGAGGCAGTATGCCTACAGCGGAATTCCATAACAGCAGATGTGGCAGCAGTGAGGAGGGACACCGAAAGAAAAAAAGGGGGAAGGGAGCTGTTTGCAGGGGGCATCCTAAGGAAGAGGAGAAGGGAAGGCAACCGGATGCCATTTACATGCTAGGTGAGGCTAAGCACCCTCATGGTATATGGACACGGAGGAATGGGGGTGTGGATGTCGATGCGAGGATAGGCAAGGGAAGTGATGAGGCAACGGATACAATGATTGGCTACCTGGGACCCATTACGAGGTCTAGAGGTCGGGCGCAGGCACTCGCTGGTCTATAAACGGTTCCTCCCATTGAGTTATCTGTACCCTGATGATGTTGGTAGGATCCAATGAAAGCTAGGTCCTTTTTTAAAATTCTTTTAAAGGTTTTTAATGTTTTATTAAAACTTTTAATGATTTTGCAATCTCCTGGTGTTCACATTTTATTATTTACTATGGATATACCCAGGAGTCATTCGTCTATTTTTAGTGTTATTTTTAATCATAGAAGAGAGGACGATCGAATGGAATGCGGAAGCAATCTCCATGCATGTCCAACGTTTACACGATCGCACAACAAATATTGCGGAATGGGGTTGATTATGGGATGGAGGAGGTGGGAAAGAAGGGGATGAGTGCGATGAATGTTACTGGTAATGATGGCCCTATGGGAGTAGAACGGAAAGGGGGACTTGAGGACGGAGTTGAGGACAGTATACCTGTAGTGGAACCCCGTGCAAGCGGGTGTAACAGCGGCAAGGAAGGAAGGGGGGAGGGCCGTAGGGGGCATCCCAGGGACCAAGAGAGGAGACAACTGGATGGCACTTGTGTGCCAGGTGAGGCTAGGCGCCCTCATGGTGTACGGACACGGAGGAATGGGGGTGTGAGTGGTAATGCAAGGATAGTTAAAGGAAGTGATGAGGGGGATGCATCGATTGGTTACCCAGGACCCATCACGAGATCTAGGGCCCGGGCGCAGGCGTTGGATGGCCTATAAATGGTTTCTCCCATTGAGTTGTTCTGTACCCTGATGATGTTGGTAGGATCCAACGAAAGCTAGGTCCTTTTTAATATTCTTTTAAAGGTTTTTAATGTTTTATTAAAACTTTTAACTGTTTTACAACCTCCAGGTGCTCACGTTTTGTATATATATAGTCAATATAAACTACTGTAGTTGAAAACAAGTGATACACATTATTTGAATTCTGATTGTAGATATTATTTCTACCAAGTGACCTACAGTGAGAGTTTACTGAAACTTCAGTGTAGAGATAGAGGTTATGTAGAGGCCATGTGCAGTACACTGTCGTGACTCAAATACCTACATGATCTCACCTACATGATCTCACCAAGTTCACACCACCAGGATGTTGCAGAACACTGCCCCTGGCTGGTGCCCCCTGGTTGGTATATTCTTAAGGATTGGTGAGGAGAATCCACCAATAAAAATGCTGTTGCTATTTTATCTTATGCTGCTTGGAAAAACTGTATAAAAGCAATAAACACTGCGAAGGCAGTCAGACATCTTTGCACCCTGCAATGACTGATCTCTGATTCCATCACTTCAGCCCTTTTCAAACCATGCATCCAGGAAGATTAATACGCACTGAGGATGAAACATGTAACAATGGTCCCCAATCAACATGTACAAATTTTGTGCATATTTTCTGCAACATAAATTTGCCAATATGACTAGGAAGTAAATGTAATGGGTCAATGTATGTATTTATTCACACCCTGTAAATCTTTCTGGGCTGAGTGAAAAGAATTTCTAGCAACTCTTTTTGCTATGCTATGATTTCACTCTGAATAAAAAGGAATCATAGCCTTGAACAGCCAAAAGTTAAGTTTGTTTCCTGAGCAATAAAAGGGTCCCCTGATTTGCTTTGGTTTTTTTTAATGCAATCAAATATCTTTGTGGCTAATTGCAATAGGTACTCTGCACTGCTGTGGATAAAAACATTGTCAAGCAGGTCAGGCTATTAAGACTCTCTGCTTGCAAAGTGTTTCCTCTTCCACAGCAATCTCAGTGATAATGGAAAGATACTTAAAGAAGAGAGTTAGAATTTCTGTTACCAGCAACAATACGCATGCATAATTAGTGGAGGGGATCAGCTAGAGAAAAATTAACCATTCTCTTCCCTCTTTCTATCCACATATACTGCACAGAGAACCTTTCCTCTTCGTTTAATCAGGCAGGACAAAAAAAAAAAAGGCATGGAAGGCAGATGCCTCTGAGCTTTCATGCTTCTGGTTCTGAGCTAAAAAATAAGTAGCAACACTTTTTCTGAAGTTAAGCTTAGGATATACAGTAGGTTATACCTCTACCCTCTGCTCAAGCTAGCCTATAAATAATGTTTTGTATGTATCTCTGGACCCTTTCATTCTAAAAAGGATTTAGATAGATTAAGGGAAGGCTTGGACTCCGACTGGTTGGCCCAGGGGGAGGGGACGGAAGCAGGTCTTGAGACAGTTGTGTGGGAGGAGTTTGACTCTGTTGCTCCTGAGGACGTGGACAGGGTCTTGGGAGGGCTGAACGCAACCACATGTTTGTTGGATCCGTGCCCCTCCTGGCTGGTACTGGCAGCTCGGGAGGGTACACGAGCCTG
>NW_015386633.1:382743-399349 GCF_001527695.2 Protobothrops mucrosquamatus | reverse complement strand
TTAGGTAGGGATGATTTTAAGAAAATTTTAATTGACACACAGCTTCCAATATTTGGCTTTTAATTTGGTTTTATGGGGTTTTTTTGTTTTTTGATGTATTTTGTTTGTATCTGTTTTAATATGCTGTGCACCGCCCTGAGTCCTACGGGAGAAGGGCGGTATATAAATTAAATTATTAAATTAAATTAAATTAAATTAAGTGGCTGGTCCATTTGATAATGCTCTACTTAATGATACCCTATTTGCTAGGGAGAAAAGACATCTATAATATTTGTTAGACCCATTTGGTCGGTTTTCCATTTATTGGCAAATCAAGAAGATAACAAACTACAGATAATTTAAAGTACAAGTACTAATTACAAAAATATAATAAACATCTTGCTCAGGTTACCAATAAACCACATATTTTTTGGAATGTAACTGGTTTACATTCCTTTTTTTCTGAGATGGAAATTAATCATAATTAGTTGAAAGGATAAATATGTTATGTTTTTAATGCAAACATAAACATTTGATAAGTATCTCCAGCAATACCTATAAATCAAGCTTTACCAAAAAGCCTGTCCTGGTCATCCAAAACATTTGAGAGAGGTTACATTAAAAAAGTGAAGTCTTTGAAATTATTAATGACATTAGTAAGTGGGATATAGGTCAGAACACAACTATTATATAATTTGTATTATTTGAAATAATACATATAATAATATTTTGTACTTTCTTTATATTTGTTTTTTATACCCTCTGATATTTCTGTTTCAAAATTTGATAACAAGATGAGGCAATGATGGGCTTATTACCTGTTCTAAACCAAGGGTTATATGGACCCTACTGTATGTCTTATACTTAATATTCTCATTCTCTCTCTCTCTCTCTCTCTCTCTCTCTCTCTCTCTCTCTCTCTCTCTCTCCCTCCCTCCCTCCTTCCCTCCCTCTCTCATTGCAAGCCTAGGCACGCTTGTTAAGGAGAAAGCCTTGTTGAATTCAAATAGGAATTACTTGTGTGAACGTATTTACATTATATCAAATAGAAAAATGATGGAAAATGCTGTTCTGTTATCTAAATGTTAAAAAATAAAAGTACGAGAAAGTAATGTTGATACAAAGATATTTAATCAAGGCTCTTTATGTATTTTTCACTTGACCTTTCCCACATATTAGATTGTATCTAAATCCCAGTTCATGCAAAAATAGCATACTGTAAAATACATGCATGAAATTTTGATCTGTTTACCATTCATGGATTTCCTCAAGATGAGGAATTTTCATAGGGATTGTATGAAATTAAATGTCCTATCATTTGTAGAAATTTTGGGTGCAGTATGTATTATTTGGTCACTTTTGAAGGAAAGCCTTGGTCCCTTTGACTTCCATAAGGCAACAGCAGATAAATGATATCAGGACTGGAATGTAAACGTCATCTGCATTTTAATAAATTTCAAATAAAATTTTCTTCAGTTGATCTTAGAAGAGGATTGATTTTATCATTACTGCTTTTTAAAAAAAATATTTTATTGTCATTTTTATAATTTTAACATGTTGTAAACCATCTAGTCTTTTGATTTGGGTGGACTATAAACATGGAAAAATAAACAAATGTTACTAAAACCACTTAGATTTTTTCACCTGCAGATCCCTGTTTTAGAATTTTGATGCTAACCATAATTGGGCAACAGTTTATTTTAAAACATTTTACTTTAATTACTTCCAAACATCTGAATGCTTCCATATGAAAGAATTTATACCTTTGGGAGTTACAGTTTGCATTTGTCATGTCCAATGAATCTCATCCAAACTAAACTATAAGACAGCAATTCCAGTGTTTTCTTTACATTAATAATAAAATGTCTGTCCTTACCATGGCTTCACTAAGCTTTGCTTTGTTTAAAAGAAGAATTCATAGTAACTTGAAGAAGCCAAGAAGCTGTTCGAAAGCATGCAAATGCAAGTAGATAAATAGGTACCACTTTGGTGAGAAGGTAACAGCACTCCGTGATGTCATGCTGGTCACATGATCGTGGACATTCTTTGGACAGTGCTGGCTCAGTGGCCTTGAAATGGAGATGAGCATGACCCCCTATAGTCAGCTAGTAGAGTAAAAGCCTTTACCTTTTTTAAAAAACTTGCTTCTACTACGTTCATATACAGCTTCAAATGTTCCTTTTATTTTTACTCTTATTTTCTGTCTTAAAATACTAACTCTGGGCAAAACACTTGATAGGTAAAAAATAGAACTATTTATGGATCAATAGTTTCCATCTTTGATTAGATACTGAGCCTTCTTGTATAGATAAAATAAAAAAATAAAATTCCAATAGTTCTACAACTCACACTTATACAATAAAACATAAGTTTCTCTTAGTCCTAGAGTTCTCAAAATTTATTCTATTCAATGGAAAGAGGAAGACTGCTTGAGATTTTAGTTCAAACTTCAAAACTGGTAAATCTTTTACTACTAGCCAAGATGAGGTTTTTTCTTTATCCCAATCTCTATCTCAGACTTTATTATTATGATTACATAATAATACAGTGATTACTCAATAATCAAAATGTCTATAAATATCATATCCAATTGAACATATTTTACTTCTAGAGTTTGAGCACCTAATTGGTGTCTCTCTCCCACAAATCATAATCAATTCCACCCAAAGTTAGTCACATTATTATAACTCATATAATATAAACTGAACATATATAGGGTTTTTCTAGACTTCATCCAAAGAAATAGAAATGGGAAATGCTTACAACTGTGCTAGCATACATGTTAACAATTGTGAACCACATAATGCATAGTGGAATTCCTGCAGAATGAAAAAGCCAGAGAAAAAGACTATACTGGGCTATACTGAAGAGAGAGTAATCCATACCTATCTAAAAAATAAATTCCAAAATACAAGTAGATAATAGTGTTAGCATTTCTTAAAATATGTTTAAAAGGGAAAATCATAGCTATTACTTATCTTTCAAAGATTACAGAGCCTAGAGAACAGGGATGAGCAATTAGCACTGCAAAATCTTTCTGAGGGACATTTCAAAAACTCAGCCCTTTTGTATCATCTGAGCCAGCATGCAAGATTATTGTTGCAATAGAACATGGGTGTCAAACTCGCTGTGTCACATGACGTGTCATGACGTATTGTGACTTTTTTTGCATTGCTGGTGGGTGCGGCCTCCGCATGTTGCAACTGGTCCACGTGCTGGCAGTTTGACATCCCTGCAATAGAAGCACCACCAAAGGAAGGACTCTTTTTGGCCAGTAGAGGTGGGAATAGAATTCCTGCAATTGTTCTTCACTGTCCAATGAATTAGTCTTGGCTACTCTTTTGTAGCTATCTTTTTTTCCCATAGATGTGGAATGCAGCTTTATGCTTTTTAGAGCAGAGGCCTTTTTATGACTTTTGGATTTCAACTCCCAGAATTCCTGAGCCAGAAAGTCCACAAGTCATAAAGGGGCCATAATTCCCCACCCCTATTTTAAAGTCAGAGCATAATTCTTTGATAAAAGGCAAAAAAAATGTATCTGGGGTTTGTTCATAAGTTTTTGGGATACTCCATTATCCTCAAGAGCTTTTAGGCCTTTCCTTCCAAACAATGAAAAAAAAGTGTTTATTCTTTGGATCACTAAAGATAAAAAATCCATTTTTCAAGCAATGCCATTGTAATAGCAATAGCACTTAGACTTATACAGTATACTGCTTCATAGTGCTTTACAGGCCCCTCTAAACAGTTTACAGAATCAGAATATTGCCCCCAACAATCTGGGTTCTCATTTTACTGACCTTGGAAGGATGGAAGACTGAATTAACCTTGAGCTGGTCAGAATCAAACTTCTGGCAGTGAGCAGTGAGTTAGCCTGCAATACTGCATTCTAACCACTGCACCACCATTATACAATTTTGAAACAGGAACTAGTACTATGAATGTTAGAACTCATATAGCCACAGTTCTCACAAAGACTAACAATTGTTGTTTTATGTACTAAAAAGTTATCATTTTCCCATTAGAACCAAATTTTAACAAACTTACTTTTTTAAATTTACACGTTATACTGCAAAATATAATTTTTGTTTATGAGATGTGCAAAGTTTAAAATGAGCATATATTATATAGTCATTTCATGGAATCTATTAGTGGGAAAACCAATTTTTTCTGATCTTTGCTTTCAGAGTTGCTCCACAGAAAATCTACAATTAAAAAAATGTCAGAAATCCTATGCCCCTGAATGTAGGCATGAATCAAATTACATACAGCAATCAGTACATTCCATTTTTTCCAATTCTTCTTGCAAGCCTAATTTTTGTAAATTGCCTGTAATTGCATGCCCAGTTGATTCTTAAACATTGCTTTGTTGTATGTGGTTCATAAGGCAAAAATTAATAAGTGAAATATTATTTCCCTTTAAAGACAAAGTCTAGATTTATTTTTAAAGGTCACAATTGCCTGATGCATGCCTTTTCTACGGGCATATTTGATTTTTTTAAAAGTTGGAAATTTCCTGACAATAAATTCCTGCTATCAGGGTTTAGAGTAAAAGGCATTATGTTGTAAAATGCATACTTATTTTTGAAAGTTCAACTCACTATAAAATTACTAAAACCAAAGCTAGCAATAATGTCACAAATTAAAATTAAATTAAAAATTCAACCTGCTGAAGATTATGCAAACAAAAAGTATAACATAAGCTTGTAATATTTTATTTATAATTTATAAAAAGCAAAGCAAAAACAATTCCAATGGGAGGATTTATTTATTGTAATCTGGATGAATATATACTTATTAATCATGGCAAGTCTTCATTGCCTCCATTACACAAAAGTAAGGAAATTTTAATCTTTCACTCTTGCTGAAAATTCTCCTCCCAAAATATTCACTATCACAGACTCTAGCTTTTCCATTTATGCAGGATTTTTTTTGCCAAAGTGAGCCAGTTTGGTGTAGTGGTTAAGGCTAGAAACCAGGAAATAGTGAGTTCTAGTTCCACCTTAGTCATAAAGCCAACTTTAGACCAGCCCCTTCCTCTCAGCCCTAGGAAGGAAGCAATGGCAAATTTCCAAAATCTTGCCAAAAAACCTGCAGGAGCATGTCCAAACCAGTCATGTGGAGTCGATACTGACTCAAAGATACCAATCCCTTACCTGTCTTCTTTTACTTTTTTAAATGTTGTGAGGTAATATTATATTTGATTTAAGTTTTGCTTGTTTTATTCTCAAAGAATTGAATTTTTAAAATGTTTATTCTATTTAATGAATTTAAGTAATTTGTTTTCCTGATGTGCTTTTGGATTATCAGATGCTGTGATACTAATTTTTAAATTCTAAATGTTGGTATCTTTTACAATTATTTTGATTTAATGTAAGCTATGCCAGGAAATGTTAGTATTTATGTTTTAAAATTTTAGTATTTATGTCTCAAATTATAAAAGCAATATTCTCATATATTTTTATCTGAAATATATAATATCCCTTATTCTTTTCAGAGTCAGAGGTGCAGGAGGTCAGTGACACAGTAATGTCACTTTAGTAAAATGTTTGGTTCATTTGTAGGGTTGGGAGTTTATGAAGTGATACAGGGAGCAAAGTAAGTGTTAACTCTGTACTTATTCTGAACTTTATTTTGATAAAAAATGCAACAATTAAAAAAAAAGTTCCAAAAATGTGGACTTTGCTACTGAAGTTCTGCAGAATAATCTCAGAGTTTATCAGAGACTACGACAATGAGATGGGGATGGAAAACTACCTAATTGTAGGTCTTATAACTATGTCTACATTTGTTTTGGACCATGTTATCCTTCTAGAAATGTCATACTGGTAGATTTTGGGGCATTGTACACATGTGACGCATGGAAGAATGACCGAGTATTGCATACAATTTGGCATAATCTTTATTTTTTTTAAATATTCATTATCCCATGAGTGTTCCAAACATAGTGTTCAGCATAGTTATTATATTACTAGAATCTTTGTGGATTTATTTATTATTTATTTATTAATCAATTTTATGTAGCCATCATCTCACCAAAGGTGATGTTGGATGGCACACAACAAAAGATAAAATAGCCAATATAAAAAGAACAGATAAAAAGCACCTTAATTAATATCATAAAACCAAAAATACTAAGCATAGGCAAAGGGAGGACAAAAATGGAGTCATCTAGACCAGAGATCCCCAACCTTTTGGGCACCTGGGACCGGTTCTGTGGAGAAAGATTTTTCCGTGGACCAGAGAGGTTTCATGTGCTGCCTACATCCAGATTCGCTTGTTTGTGCGGCCTGATTGCTTGCTGTGGCCCGGTGTTGGTCCATGGACCGGGGGTTGGGGACCCCTGGTCTAGACAAGTCTCCAGATTCCAAATAAATAATCAAGGATGACACAACACAGCATAGGAACTCAAAAAAGTTAAATAGTTGTTTATTTTCAAAATTGGAAAAGATCATTGTAATGTTCAAATGAAATACAAATAAAGTATTATCATGTTGTTGTTTATTCCTTCAACTCTATATGAAATCCCCTGATGTTCCATTTCACTTTTAACAAGTACATTTTGCATTTTTCTTTGCATTAAAAGACAAAGCTATTTTCTGTATTAGCTAGTGATCAAATATGACAAGTGTCATACATTATTTCATTTTAATTCTGTTGAAAGGCTTTTTATACAATTTTAGATGACAACTAACATCTAAATATTTAGATGTATAAAGATGCTTAAAGAAGCATAAGCCATACCCATTATTTTATCTTATTAAAACACATTTCTATTTCTAATTTTTCTCAAAAGTATGAACAAGGCTGGTAATGTATATTTTTGCACAGTAAACTGTTAGGAGCAATGTTAGCTTTGTTTACTTGTGTTCGAGTCATTTTGTGCTACCAGAGATTGCAAGGATTGTCCTGGAAAACCAATCTTCCATGAGTAGTAAAACAATTCACTACAATTCACTACGAGTCTCCAGAAAGGGGGTCATCCCGCACATCAGTTATTGCTCCAGACAGGGAGTCTCACCGAGGGTATCCACACAATACAGCAAGCGCTCCAAACAGGGAGCCACAAGAGAGGGGGTTTGCCATGGAGGCAGCTCCTGACTCTGGCACCTCGGCCACATACACGGGGGACTGGGACTACTGGGGCACTTCTGCAACGCAGGCCACTTCTGATGCTGGTCGCAGGCTCGAGGGACAATGTTCCCAAGAGGAGTCCATTGTGGACTTGGAGAATTCCACTCCACCATTGGGCTTAGAGTGGGTCACCTGGAATTCTAAGGCATCAAAGTCCTGGTCTATCGAGCCCACCAAACGGGCAGGTAGGCTAGGCAGACCAGGACTTCTATTTAATGGTGCCTGGCCTACCTGCCTGTTTGGTGGGCTCGATGCCTTAGAATTCCAGGTGACCCACTCCGCTGCTGACTGGCTGGATCCTCTGAATCCCAGCCAGGTTTCTTCGGAGGGGTGGAAATCCCCAAGCCCAATGGTGGAGTGGAATTCTCCAAGTCCACAATGTGCTTTATTCCTTAACTTTTTGATTGATAAATTGTTATTGAGATGCACTGCTTAATTAATTTCAGTCTTAAAATACAATGATGTGGCAATATGCCCCATTAATTTTGATAACTATTAATTTGGGTTTGGTTTAATAATTATTTGTCTACATATATTTTGTCCAGTTGATTTATAATGTTGCTATTGCCTACCTCTAATTAAAATATTCATCACAATAGAAACACAATATGCAATCCAATTATTGGCCAACATTTACTTTGGATAATTGTTAGCTGGGATTGCTACACCTGTTTTCATGATATAGTAGTCTTGTTCTTTTGTGCTGAGTTATGGCTCAGTGATTAAAGATCCTGAGCTTGTCTTCTGAAAAGCTGACAGGCTGGGTTCGAGACCCAAATGCCGCACAATGGGGTGAGCTCCCATTGCTGCTGCAGCTCCTGCCCACCTAGCAGTTTGAAAGCATGCAAATGCAAGTAGATTAAAAGATACCACTTCAGTGGGAAGATAAGTGTTCCGTGCACCATTGGCATTTTTGCGTTTTGGAGTTCACGGCATTGAAGCAAGACACATGTTGTAATCACATACTTCTTTATTCGTTCCTCAACACAACACACTACCCAGCAGGCACGCAGGCCTTTTATAGTCTCACCAAACCCAGGCAGTCCAGCCAATAGGGAAGAACCTTTTTTTGTGCCTTGCGCATGCGCACAAGTCCGGCACCAGCCAGTCTGGTCCCGGGCAGCTTTTCGGTTGCCCGGGACCGTTTGCAACATTTCTGAAATGCTTCAGCAGGCCCAGGACACAAGACACAACACCCCTCCCCGCTGGATGAAACATGCCATAAAAGGCACAATAGCCCAATACAGGTGTCTAGGACAGGATAAGTGTTAAACACGTTTCTTTTACTGCGCATAGGCAGAGCACTTTATACTAAATCATAATAATAACAAATACACTTTTAACAAAATAATTACAACAACCACTTTGTGGAACATAATTCTTTGACTAGTAAGGTGGCCTTTGGACTGATAGTAACCTTACATAACCTTTAAGGTGGGCCTTTGGCCCTTTGTGATCGTCGCAGGGTCAGGGAGGGTGCCTGGCCTGACAGCTCGCCTGCCCTTTATGGCATGTTTCATCCAGCGGGGAGGGGTGTTGTGTCCTGAATCAGCAGCCTGAATTGCACCTGGAAAAAAAGGGAACTAATGCAGCTTGTACAACAGAGGTGTAATATGGGTAAACCAAGGAATGCTGAACATTGCACATGACTTTTTTTTGAACCAATTGTAACTTTCAATTGATGTTCAAGAGCAGTCTTACAAAGAGTAGATTGCAGTAGTCCAACTGAGAAGTGATCAAAATGTGAGTGATAATGAGCATGACTTCTTAATCAAGGAATGGGTGCAATTGGTGCATGGGAGGATCTGAGAAGATCTTTCAAACAGGCTTACTATAAATCTGCCTGGGGATAGTTACTCTTACAGTTTACAAGGTTATATTTTTTACCTTAGAAATATAATCTGCCTTTATGAAATAGCACAAAATGTGGTGGCTAGACTCCTGATAGGTCAAACCCATCAAGTGAGAATAAAGTCTCAAATCACTGCATTAGTTATAGGCTGAATTTGAGGTGCTGGTTATCACATTTAAAGCCCCTTACAACACATTTCTGAGATATATCATGCAATGTTTTCCTTTCCAAAATCCTATATGTTCTGATCCTCTAGAGTAGGGCTTTTCAACCCATGGTAAGTGTACCACTGGTGGTACTTCGGCATCTGGCAGGTAGTATGTGTACAATGGGTTGAAAAATACTGTTAAAAACATGTAAAAAAAGTGTAAAAGTGGATGAGTTGAAGCAGCAGCAGCAGCGCCAGAGAGGCCTGGGGGAGAGTCATCTGGAGCTGCAGTGTTGCTGGGGCTTTGCTGAGAGACCAGGATCAGCACTCGCGGCTACAGCTGATCGGCGCTTCCAGTGGCCTGGGGATAGCCAGCAGCCACATGCAGTCTTCGGGCGGAGAGTCAGCTGGAGCTGCATTGTTGCCAGGGCTCTATTGAGAGCCCAAGATCAGCGTGTGCGGCTACAGCTGATCGGCGCTTCCAGTACATCCGGAAGAGAAAAGGAAGAGTGGAGGAGAGAATAGAGGATATAAAAGGAAGAGGGGAAGAGAGGAGAGATATAAAAGGAGGAGTAAAACCAGTGCTTTTTTCGTTGTTTTTTTTTTGGTTTGTAACATTTTATTGGATTATAGAATAAAATACAAAAATACAAAAGCAAATAGTAGGACACAGTGGGGAGGAAAAGGGGAAAGAAAAGTGAGGGGGAGAAGGGAAAAAGAAAAGGCATTGACTTCCGACTTCCTCTGTTGCAGTAGAATGAAGCATTAACATAGAACCGTAACTTTTTATTTTTTCATAATATTATAAACTATGTAGCAATTTCTATAACAACAAATCAATCTAATCAGTAAAACCCCAAATCCCCCCCTTTTTTCCTAGCCATCAAGTTTTTGACACCTTGCTAAGCACTGGTGGTACTGCTATGAAAAGGTTGAAAGGCCCTGCTCTAGAGAGGGCCTACTTCAGGTTCCCCTCCTTAATATTATGGAGCACCTGATTCCTGGATTTTCTGATGCCCCTTACTTGACTGACATTTCAAAAACTCATTAAAACAGGTCTTTGACCCTGAAGTTAATTTTAACTGAATGGCACTCAGATATGTTCAATTTCTTTGAATTTTTTTGATTTTTTTTACTACCTAGATATGCCCTGTTCCTGATTTGATTTTGTTGTATTCACCCAGAGTCCTTTTGGATTTGGGCAAGTGATAAATATTGTAAAACAAACAAAAATACATAATAGTATAATATATATAATATAATATATATAATATTATCCTGACTCCATACAGAAGGACATAGGGTGAGGTGCCACAAATTCATTTAATATTACAAAGTATCATCAAAGCATATTATATTCTTGATCTTGTTCAAATATCATGGCAATGGCTATAGAGACATAACACTAAACCAGAATATTTTAAACACAATTTGTCGAATAAGCCATATGAGTTCTAAGCCAAAAGCCAAAGGTCAGCTCAATGCTTGGTCATTAAATAATTTATCTAAGTTATTTATTTTATATCAATTTTATTAACAGTTTTAAAGATAACATAAAACCTACCACAAACTAATACAAAATAAACAATGAAGGAAAGAAAAAACTACAGAAAGGATAAAAAGAAAAAGAAACAGCTTCTGATTTCTTTGCTGCAAAGAAAAGTATGATAACAAAGTTATCTTTTACTCTGTAATTACAAAAAAACTCACTTTTTTATATTATCTGTTTTTTTTCCTAACCATTGAAACCGTAAGATATTAAATTCATTTCAGGAAACAAGTCTCCAAGGGGTTTCCAGTCAGCTATAAATCTAAATGTTGTATTTTCTATAATCAAGTAAGTTAATTTAGCTATCTCTGAAAGTTCCACCATCTTCATTATTATGGGTGGTGTCGAATCTTTTCACTTTTCAGCATATATCTTGTTCTATGACTTTTTTCTTGTGGTCTATCTATTAGTCCCGTGGTGGCGAACCTATGGCACGTGTGCCACAAGTGCCCAGAGCCCAGTCCTAGGCCTTTGCCGCCGTGTAAAAAAAAAGGTTTAATCAATCAATTTCAACTTCTCGGGGAGGGGGGAGATCTCGCAAAGTTAGAATTGCTTGATTGAACTTTATTTTCAGTCCCACACAGCAGCGAAGGAAGTGACGCATCGGAGCTAGAAAAAAGGTGCCGGGTGGGGGTGGGGGTGGGGCGGCGGGAGCAGGGTGCTCCATGCGAGGGGTGGGGTGGGGCCTGTTGCTTCCCTCCTCCTGCCAGACACTTGCCAAAGCCGCACAGGGTAAGGTTGCCGCCCCTGCCCCCACCCAGATGCCCTCGCCTCCTCCAAACGTTTCTTTACTAACCTGCCTTTCAGCTGCATTCCGTTTCTCCATTCGCTTCTCAGCCTTCGCCACGTGTTTGTACGACAAAAAAAAAGTTCCATGAGACTTTCTAACTTCTCGCGAGAACTTTTTTTTTTTTACCAATAATCCCCCAAACACGTACCGAAGGCTGAAAAACAGACGGAGAAACTGAATGCAGCTGAAAGGCAGGTTAGTAAAAACACACTTGGGGGAGGCGAGGGCATCTGGGTGGGGGTGGGGGCGGCAACCTTACCCTGCATGGTGGCGGGAGGGTTAACGGCGGAGGGGAGGCCGGGCAGATTGAGGGCGCCACTCCTCACCTCCTCCACGCTGCTGCTGCTGCTGCTGCCATGCTTGCTTTGGCCAAAGCGACCCAGCTGTCATTGCCACTGCCGCCACCACACCCGGCTCTGCCACTGCCATGCTGCTGCCCCACTCTGGCCCCGGGCATCGCCTCTACCCTGTGCGGCTGTCCCACTTGCGCCTGCGATCGACCTCTGCACCAACAGCGCCGCTGGCACCCCGCAATCCTGCCCAGCTCTACTCTGGCCCCAGGCAGTGCCTCTGCCCTGCGCAGATGCCTCGCTCACACCCACAATCGGCCTCTGAGCCACCGCCAGAACCAGCACCCGGCTCCACTCTGGCCCCAGGCAGCACCTCTGCCCTGTGTGGCTGCTCTGCTCGCATCCGCTCTGACCCCGCGATGGGCCATGCCACCACTGCCACTGCAGAAATCTCGCAATGGGGGTGCATATCCAGGCAGCTTGGGTGAGTAGAAGGTGGGCTTCGTAGAGCTGGAACCTGGCACCCCTGAGTCCTCCCGTGACGGGGCCCTGCTGATCGCCGGCTCCGAGGGCGGCCGCGGCAAAAGCAGCTCGAGCCTCAGCAAGCCCCGTTTGCCACCTCCTGCCCAATGCCACTGCCATGAGGCCGCGGAACAAGCCTGGCGGAGTTAAAAAACCAGGTTGGGGCAGTGGGAGAAGGGCGCTCTGTGTGGGTTGGGTCCGACGTACATGGGGCTGCTGCCTCGCTTTCCGTGCCGTGCCGGGGCTGGACTGGGCGCGGAGCCTCCATGCTGCACTCCCTGTGGATATCGGGAGTGCCCACCCCACCTACCCCTCATCCCGGGGCAGCTACTGCCATCCCGTGCTCTCCAGCCTGTTGCCAGCCAGCCGGGCACGCCAAGCTCAGGCCTCGGGCATATGGAGACAGAGGGGAGCGAGAGCCATGGCTGCCTGGCTCCTCTGCCTGATGATGCATGCAGGAAGAGGCACCAACTGGCTCGGTAAGCCATGGTCTGCCCACAGGAGGAGAAGGATGGAGGAAGAGGGCTGGCTGAGGTCAGGTGCAGCACTGCCCATGGGGGGAATCTGACCAGCCCCAGCCTGGAGGGGGGGAGAGGCCGAAGGAGCCCAAAGGGAGGCATCCCGGCACGCCTGGCTGGCCGGTGACAGGCTGGAGAGCACCGCCCAGCAGCAGCTGCCCCGGGATGAGGGATAGGCAGGGTGGGCACTCCCGATGTTTGCGGGGAAGAAGCGGCGAGGAGGGTCTGCACCCAGTCCAGCCTAGCCCCGGCACAGCAAGTGAGGCAGCCGCCCCACGTGCGTCCCCTGTCAGGCAAGCGGAGCTGCAGCATCTGCAGCAGAAGAGCGCAGGCAGGCAGCGGAAGGCACAAGGAGCCCCAATCTTAGCACAGTCCCTCCCCACTCTCCTCCTCCCCCTCTCAGAAGAGCTGTGGGGCTCAGGAGCCTCCCCCCATGCCCTCCCACCTCCCCCAGGGAAGAAAACCATTGCGAGACACTCTTCTGTTTTAACTTTTTTTCCTTTCGCTTTTTGGAGTTTTCATCCTGCTTTCGTGAGATGGCAACATTTGGGAGGGGGTGTAGCTGCCCCCTTACCCCCCAAGCCATCAGCTGAGCAAGACGCTTTCCTGCCCACTGGCCCAGCTGCCAGAGACCCCCTGGATCACCCCAACCCTGCCTGGCCCCCATAGGCATCCCTCCCCAACATTGAGCTGCCCATGCCCACCCTGGCCACGCCCACCCAGTCTGCCATTACCACCGTAGCCACACCCACCCAGTGGGCCACACCCACTCAGCAGGCCATGCCCACCCGGCACCCGGCAATGCATGTGGGTTTTGGGTTGCTGTTTGGGCACTCGGTCTCTAAAAGGTTCACCGCCACTGTATTAGTCCCAAAAGAAAAATCTCTGGCTTCAATTGTGCTTTAGTCTTTAAAAATCTTCCGAATTAATGTATGTATTTGAATCCATTTTTTTAAATGGCCACCAAACATGATAAAATGTCTCTGTTGTTTATATTGCCAGCAAATATTCAAAATACCTTTACACATTCTAGACATTTCTCTGGTTACAAATCCAAACAATAACATTATTTTATAAAAATTCTCTTTAAGATTAGAACTTTATGTAAATTTCAACAATGTCCGTTTGTACATTGTACATTGTAACCATTTTTTGGCCCATTTTATCATAATTCTTTCACTTTTGAAAGAATGGTGCTGGAGAAGACTCCTGCGAGTCCCTTGGACTGCAAGGCATTCAAACCGGTCAGTCCTAGAAGAGATCAACCCCGACTGCTCTTTAGAAGGCCAGATCTTGAAGTTGAAACTCAAATACTTTGGCTACCTAATGAGAAGGAAGGACTCACTGGAGAAGGGCCTAATGCTGGGAAAGATTGAGGGCAATAGAAGAAGGGGACGACAGAGAATGAGGTGGCTGGATGGAGTCCCTGAAGCAGTAGGCGTGAACTTAAATGGACTCCAGAAGATGGTAGAGGCAGGAAGACCTGGAGGAACTTTGTCCATGGGGTTGCGATGGGTCAGACACGACTCCGCAATTAACAACAACAACAACAAATGGTATATCAGTTGTCAAAACAGGTATTGTCTGAAACAAAAAAGCATTCTAGGCAAAACATTCATCTTAACCACAGAAATTCCACCCAACAAAGGCAATTGGACTTTATCCACTCTTCTCAATTTTTAAACCCACTACACTCATCAATCCTGTTTGATCTTGTATCTTCTTGTTTTCTTCTTGTTGTCTTCTGATTATCAATCTTAAAACCTGCTAATACCTCAAATTATTTTAATTTACTCATTAAAAGTTCAATTCCCTTTAAAGGATTCGCTGAAAGCAGTACCAAGTCACCCATAAAAGCTCTTAACTTGTATAACATTTTTTAAACTTTATGCCCACTATCCTCTCATCTTATGTCTGTATTCAATATTTCAAGAACTAAAATAAACAGAAGAGGGGACACTGGGCAACTATGTCTTGTTCCTTTTTTGTTCTGACATGTATAGTTCTTGCAAAGTATAAATCAATTTCACTCATTTTATAAAATTCTCTCTAAAATTCATTATTGCCAAAAAAAATTCAGTTCACATTGTTAAAAGCCTTCTCTGCATTAAAAAAGATTGATGTGGCTAGTTTTTCATTATGTTGTTCCAAATATTCCAAAATATCCAAGGAAGTTCTAAAATTATCCTTCAACTGTCTTTTAAGTAAATGCTCATATTGATCCCATGAATAAATTACTGGAAAAAATTCAGTTTTTTGGCTAAAATCATTGTAAAGAACTTACAATCATTATTCAATAACGATACTGGTCTGTAATTTCTTGCTGATGTCAAATCTTGTCCCTGTTTAGGTATTAGTGTTATATCAGCCTGTTTCCAAGGCTCTGACATCTTTCCTCCCTGTAGAATAGAACTCGTTGTGTTTTGTAAAGCTGGTAAAAGGAAAAATTTATCGAAATCATTTAGATCATAAATGGTAACAGAGTAGATTTCATAATATTTGAGCTATATAGTTCAGTCAAATTACATAACACATTGTTTAAAAAAATTAAATGTGATAATTAGAGCAAAAAATGCAGAGGAAATTCTGCAATTAGGGCCATTAGAAGTAGAAGTCAGTTTATTACTTACACTACCTAATCACATTTCTCAATGCTTTTCAAATAGCAACGAATGCTTAATCTAGAGAACTAATAATTTCAAGTAATAAAACATAGATAGAAAATATCCATATTGTTCTAAGAAAAGTCTCATGCCAAAAAGTATGTATGCTGTGTCTGAGAAACAATCATGTTTTTTCCCCATACATTTGAGCCAGTGGTGGGGTTCAAAAATGGAACAACCGATTCTCTGTGTGGATGCCACTTCCGGAAGTCCATTCTGGGCCTGGGCAACAAAAAATTAGCTATCGGTTCTACTGAAGTGGTGCGAACCAGCTAAATCCCACCACTGATTTGAGCCTATAAAAATTCAGTTTAAGGCAAAATTCATTGATGATTTATGTTTATTGATGAATACATCATAATTGGATTTTTCCACTGAAACTAATAATATTTCTTGTTTAAACCAATTTTCACAAAGTTTCTGTTTCCAAAAATCCAAGTTGGTGACAAAATTCTTTGTGGATTCTAAAAATGTTAATGAGCTACTTATAATAAGAACCAGACAATCTGTGACCCAGTGGGTCATCCTTTTAGAGACATGCTTCCCTTCCCAGCACATCTCTAAGGGCCCCCTCTTTTTAGGGAGGAAGAGGGTTCATCCTTCAACTGCTGGTGCCCCCTACTTCACAACCAAGTTGTTTCCTCATCCTTCTCTCACCACTGACTACTGTTAAAAGATTTCAAATTTCAGTTCCAAAGCAGCCAATCACTGCTTACCTGTTGGATCATGCTGAAAGCTGATTGGGTTCAGGGACCAGAGCGAAATAGGAAAGAGGATGAAGTATAACCCTCCCATCTTCCTTTGCACCATGTAACCAACAGGTTTCTTTGAAGTGTAGTTGGAAAGAGCAATGGTGCTGAAGCAACAATAACTTCCCCAAATTTTATTCTGATGGGAATCATGGTCCTGGCATTCTGTAAGTTAGCTCATTTGAGTTACCTTGGTTCAATAACTAATAATAATAATTACGGGACTCAGGGCGGTGAACAGGCAATAATAAAAATCACAGTAAATATTACATAAAAGCCTGCTCTAAAATATAAAACCCCTAACAAAACCCAATCAAAACTACGCCAGGCCGGCCGCATGGAACAGATGAGTTTTCAGGGCTCGGCGGAAGAGGCGCAGGTCCGCAATTGTACGTAGGTCAGGGGGCAGGTCATT
>NW_015386633.1:359272-382643 GCF_001527695.2 Protobothrops mucrosquamatus | reverse complement strand
CCCTCTCTGTGGGAGCGGACTGGTCGAAGGGAGATATTTGGTAGGAGGCGGTCTTGCAAATAATAATAATAATAATAATAATAATAATAATAATAATAATAATAATAATATAGAGTTGGAAGGGGTCTTGGAGGTCTTCTAGTCCAACCTCCTGCTCAGGGAGGAAACCCTATACCAGGGGTGTCAAACTGCTGGCCCGCGGGCCGGTTGCATCATGCAGAGGCTGCACCCACCCCAGCTTCGGCAATGCAAAAAAAGTTGCAATGTGTCGTGACATGTGATGTGATGCAGTGAGTTTGACATCCATGCCTTATACCATTTCAGACAAATAGTTGTCAAGTCTCTTCTTAAAAATGTCCAGTGTTGGAGCATTCACAACTTCTGGAAGCAGGTTGTTCTACTGATTAATTGGTCTAACTGTCAGGAAATTTCTCCTTAGTTCTCTCTTTGATTAGTTTCCATCCATTGCTTCTTGTCCTGCCTTCAGGCACTTTGGAAAATAGCTTCACTCCCTCTTCTTTGTGGCAGCCCCTGAGATATTGGAACACTGCTTGTGCTGGACCAGTTAGGTAATCACCTGACCAAAGTATATACTTGAGAATTGTGTTAGAATGTTTGGCATTTATAGGGTTAAATGCTGTTTCCTTAAGAGATGGCTTATGGGTAATGTAGTTTTAGCTGTTCAGTTAATCCTATGTTTAACAAGTCAGTGGGAGGGGCCACTAAGTTCATCACAGGATATCCTGGCTACGTGCCAGCTTGTAAAAAAAGCCTTTGTGAAGACAGACATGAGGTGATGTGTCCCATAAGATCCATAGGGCGAGTCTACCATCAATTTTTCACTCAAAAGAATGGAGAAGGTTATGATATGTTCATCAGAAGAACTCTTTTTGACTGTAAGTTATTGTTTGAGATTCCTGAGGAATAAAATAATCTGAATATTATCCCGTTCTTTGGTGTTTATCTGTTTGAGAAGGACAGGATTAAAACAGATATCTTGTTTGGACCAACACAGTGAAAAATTGATGCTAGTAGACTGCACTCTTGCCAGTAAAAACAATATTTAAGCTTCATGTCTGCTCTCTCTTCGCTAAAAGTAAAAGTTAATGAGACTATATCCTGCTTGGATGAAATGAAGATTGTGTGTGTCTCTCTTCGTTAAAGTGAAGAAATACTTCACTTCACTGAGAAATACTAATTTCTCTATGCCTTGCTTAACTAGTAAAAGAGAGATGAAGTGTGCTCCATCCATCTGCCAGCAGGCAAAGTAAAGGACTTTGAATATTCTTTATATTTGTTCTAAAAATGGTATTCGATTTGTTTGCCAGCCAACGTTTTTAAGTGAAAGAAATGTTCATTTTCCATGCATCTTTATCTGGCTGTCTGCTAACAGCATTTGCAAAGAGCAGCAAGCCCCTTCCTCCCCTCCTTTCTGTTTCATGCAGACCAAAAGACTGTATTTCTAAAGATCAGATCTGAGGTGTGGTGTGTGTTGAAGAAGTTAACTGAAATGAGAGAGACTTTGAATGGCAACAAAATCCCTTGTTTGAAACCTCCATTGCTTTGTTTTAAAAGATCTTTCAGAGCAAATCAGCCCAACCCCCCCTCCCTGCCTGTAAGCTCAGTGCTGGCCCCAGCTGCCAGGACAACACAAGGGTCGTAAATCCATTTTGTTGCTAAGGTGAACCAATTTGTTGTCATAGTAACCTAGGACTGCAGGAACTAAGCTCCCTCCCCCTCCCCTTGGAATTAGAGGAATTTGAATGGGGAAAGGGGCATCTGGTTTTAAAAGCAGAACCAACCCCACTACTGCAAATAGCAGGCTTGCACCAATCCAAGCAAATAGCACCCCCCAGAGGTGAAAGAAGGAACTTCGCTGCAATCTCTAACCATGCAGAGTGTGCCCCTGGTGGTCAAAGAGCAAAGTTCACTGAATTCATCCAAAGTACCCAGCGCCCCCTAGTGGGCAAAGAGTGAACTTTGCTGAAGTAATCACTTACGCAAGCAGTGACCCCTAGTGGTGTCTCCGGTGAGGGCAAATTAAGGAGGAAAAAAGCAGCAAATTAACCTTGCTTATTATCACAAGTCTTCACACCTAGGTGGAATCTAAGAAAGCCAGACAGTGCTTCAGTAGACTCCAGGTAGGCTAGCAGTGTGGTTCTAAGAAGACAGAATTTAGCTGGCTTTTCTCCAAGCGCCCCCTAGTGGTTAAAGAAGGAACTTCACGGCAGCCTTTAATCACGCACAGAGAGAGCCCTCTAGTGGACAAAGGGTGAACTTCGCTGAAGTACCCACGCATGCAAGAGAGTGCCCCCAGTGGTGCCTGCACCCTCAGACAGCAACCTGGTGGCTGATCTGCAAATAACAGGCTCACATTTACCCACGCACAAGTGTACCCTGGTGGCCTAAGAGGGAATTTCCCTGAAGTACCCATCCAGATAGGGAGACCTCTAGTAGTCAAAGAGTGAACTTCGCTGAAGCACTCACTCATGCAAATAGTGTACCCTGGTGGCCAAGGAAGGGATTTTCCTGAAGTGCCTATCCAGATAGTGACCCCTAGAGGTCAAAAAACAAAGTTCACTGAATTCGCTTCAAAATAGCTAGGAAGTTTTCCGAGCCTGTCCTAGCCATGGCGGAGTGTCTCCTTGATTCAGAAGACTGGGTTCAACCAACCAGCCTAGAGGAGCCACCCCAACCAGCCAGCCAAGGAGAAATGCTGCAACTAGCTAACCCTAACCTGGACACAGAGGTTGATGTCCAAGCCCCAGTGAAGCCAAAGACATCACAGATACCCTATGACCTGAGGCAACAAAGAAAGCCTACAGAAGTCATGCGGTCGAGTCTGATGGAAAAGTG
This sequence comes from Protobothrops mucrosquamatus, assembly GCF_001527695.2. Classification (NCBI taxonomy): domain Eukaryota; kingdom Metazoa; phylum Chordata; class Lepidosauria; order Squamata; family Viperidae; genus Protobothrops; species Protobothrops mucrosquamatus. Next base: position 379,787 of record NW_015386633.1, on the reverse strand, counting down.
GAATGAATGCTATAAACGTCATGAAAGATACTGGGAGAAGATACAAAACCTCTGCAAAGCACCCATGGAGGAGCTCTCTCCCGAACACACTCTTTCATCGAAAATGTTTTTCTTCAAATTGAAAGACTACGAGAGCCATCTCGAGAGGGTCTAGTCTCAGCTAGGGGATCCAACACTCAAAAGGGATATGCATTGCTCAGGCTAATGAACCAGGGACGCGAGCAGTTCCTACAAGAAAATAACTGCCTCCCTGAAGTCGAGCTATGCATGAAAGAGACACTGTATGAGAAGGCCGAATCCGAAATATCCAGCAGAGTATCACAGCTTTCTCAGGTCACAGGCACCTCTTGTCACTCAAAGGTATCTTCCCACCTAACCAGTGTATCACAACTACCTTCCGTCTTGGGCGCCTCCCATTACTCCCAAGCATCCCGAGCCTTAAGGGCAGAGATCCTTGCCGCCCAACTCGCACAAGCACGAATTGATACCGCAATGGCTGATGTCACTGTACAAGCAGCAATAGTGGAAAAACAGCAAAAGGAGGAAATGGACAAAGTGGAAACTGCGGCAGCCCTACATGTGGCAGAGGCAGAGCGTCAGCAAAGGGAAGCTCAAACTGTGGCAGCCCTACATGTGGCAGAGGCAGAGCATCAGCAAAGGGAAGCTCAGGCTGCAGCAGCCCTACGTGTGGCAGAGGCAGAGCATCAGCAAAGGGAAGCTCAAACTGCGGCAGCCCTACATGTGGCAGAGGCAGAGCATCAGCAAAGGGAAGCTCAGGCTGCGGCAGCCCTACACGTGGCAGAGGCGCAGCATCAGCAAAGGGAAGACATGGTCAAAGCTCAGGCCAGCTTTGAGATTTCCCAGCGTGAACAGAAAGCTAAAGAGGCAGCCGTAAGAACAGCAGTTTTGCAGAGAGAGCTGGAAGAAGCTACATCTACGCACACTTTGGAAGGGCTAGGAAGAGAAAGCCCACATAACTGTGTGCAGGCCTATGTCGAGAACCAGAGCACAATCTGACAGCAGCATATGGGAGCACCGTGGTTCACTACAAGTTCTCCAACACCAAGTAGACAGGAAGAAGGATCTCGACGACCAGATGTACCAGCCAGCAGAGAGCCGATGTTGCATCTTCTGGATCATGAGACCTTCCCCCAGCAGTTACATCGCTGTCTCCAATGAACCAAACCACAGATAATAACCGGATAGGTCCATCTGCAACGGCAACGGTTTCACAGCAGGAAGTGCAAATGCTACGGGACGAGCTTGCCAGAGCTCAGGCCAGAGATACTGGAACACTGCTTGTGCTGTACCAGTTAGGTAATCACCTGACCAAAGTATATACTTGAGAATTGTGTTAGAATGTTTGGCATGTATAGGGTTAAATGCTGTTTCCTTAAGAGATGGCTTATGGGTAATGTAGTTTTAGCTGTTCAGTGAATCCTATGTTTAACAAGTCAGTGGGAGGGGCCACTAAGTTCATCACAGGATATCCTGGCTACGTGCCAGCTTGTAAAAGAAGCCTTTGTGAAGACAGACACGAGGTGATGTGTCCCATAAGAGCCATGGGGTGAGTCTACCATCAATTTTTTACCCAAAAGAATGGAAAAGGTTATGATATGTTCATCAGAAGAACTCTTTTTGACTGTAAGTTATTGTTTGAGATTCCTGAGGAATAAAATAATCTGAATATTATCCCGTTCTTTGGCGTTTATCTGTTTGAGAAGGACAGGATTAAAGCAGATATCTTGTTTGGACCAACACACTGCTATCATGTCACCCCTCCCCCTTCTCTTCATTAAACTAGACATACCCAATTCCAGCAACTGTTCCTTATATGTTTTAGCCTCCAGTCCCCTAATCATCTTTGTTGCTCTTCTCTGTACTCTTTCTAGAGTTTCAACATCTTTTTTACATTGTGGTGACCAAAACTGGATGCAGTATTCCAAATGTGGCCTTACCAAGGCATTATAAAGTGGTATTAACACTTCACGTGATCAATTACAAATGTTGGAAATGCCATAACAAGGAAGGAACATTTTTATGGAAAAAAAATCTGGAAGGAAATATATCAAAATATTTTTAAAAATCATAAAAATAAATTTTAACCCAAAACTGCAAACATTTGTATTAGACCTAATTTCAGAAATACACATGAAAAACATCGAAGTTTACTAAGATATAAGTTGAGAACTGCAAGAACACATTTGGACAAGAGGAACCTTGCCCACAAAATCATACTGCAATGGAAAAGTTGATAGTATATAGGAATTTATAATGGGAGTTTAAGCAGGAATAGCATCCTTACATATGACACATTACCCAGCAAGGAAAAATTGAGACATTTCAAATTTGGTTCTACAAAAAAGTTATAAAACCAATTAAAAATAAAAGATGAATGCCCTTAAACAGAACTAACAACAATCCTTAATAGTCAATGGTGCAGTTAGGAGTTGGGGATACAAACAGAAGAGAAGAGGAAAATGTGTCAGTAGAAAATTTTCCCACAGTACTTTTTATTCTTGGTTAGCAATTATGTCTTTTGATTCTATCTTATTTTTTCTTTCTTTCATTTAGTATTTTATTACCTGAATAATAAAAACATCTTCTTTAAAAAATAAATCCAGTTACCCTATGCCTTCTAGTTTCACCCAATTGGACATTACAAACAGACCCAAGATTTTTAGTGTATATAGATTAAAATCTTTAGAAGAGAAAGATCCAAATCCAGATCTTTAAAGGGATCAAAGCATGTATTGCTTATATGTAGTTTGAAAGCTACAAATATGTACATTAAAAACTTTGATTTAAATAACAATAGCATTTAGGTTTATAAACTGCCCCACAGTGCTTTACAACAATCTCTGGGTAATTTACATATAGAAGCTGTCAGGGCCCACTTCAATACCTTATCCTAAGAAAGCAGAACTCGTGGAAGCAGTTTCTTCCAAAAGGAACTTTTATTAGGAGAAACTGATAGCAGGCATAATAGACAGGATCTGAGGGTTTCCCACTCAGATCAATAGGTTAAAAGAAAAAAACGGGCCAATCCTCAGGTGTTACGTCCATTGTGGGACTTCTCCCTCAAGGTGACATCAAGGGAGAAACAGTTCAAAGAGCAAGTATGCAGAGACAGTGAGAGAGATACATTGTAGCGATAGAGAAAACAAAGAGACACCCCTCAGTGGTTCCCCCTTCCCCTCCAGGACTATGACAGAACCCAGAGCAATAGAAGAAATAGAATGAGAGGGGGTTCCCCTTAATAATGTGGTTCTGACATCCTGCCCTCCTTAAAAGAAAGAGAGATCCACCTGTGGGAAGACAGAAATAAATAAAATGAAAGAGATTTATTAGTCTGGTTTGTTAGGGTATGGTGTGTGAAATTTCCTAAGGAGTTTAGGAGCTTTAACATGGCATTTGTCGACCCACTCATTTTGGGAGGGTGGAAGATGTTTCCACACTATTAGGTATTGGGTGGAGCCATAGTGTTTTCTGGAATCTAGGATTTCTTTAATTTCAAAATGCTGTTCTCCTTCCACCATAATGGGGGAAGGAGGAGGAGCAACAGCTGGTCTTAAAGGTGATTGTTGCTCGCGTTTTAGAAGGCTGCAATGAAAAATTGGGTGAATCTGTCTGAGGGACTTTGGGAGTTCTAATTCTACTGTGACAGGATTTATAATTTTGGTAATAGGGAATGGTCCTAAATATTTGGGTCCTAACTTCTTGGAAGGTTGTAGGGATTTTAGGAATTCTCCCTACACTAAAAGGTTTTGGCTCAACTCTCTTTTTATCAGCTTGGGTTTTGTCCGCTTGCCTAGCTTCATCTAGAGCTTTCCTGACTACTGGCCAAGTGTTCTTTAGTTGTGCAATCCACTCCTTTAGAGAAGGGATTGCAGGATCGGTTGTCGGAAATTCAGGCATCAGATTAAAACTCTGTCCTGTTGCTACTTGGAAGGGAGTGTATCCTGTGCTGGAATGGACTGCATTGTTGTAGGCAACCTCTGCAAACAGGAGTAGGTCAGTCCAGTTATCCTGCTGGTAATTTATAAAGCATCTTAAGTACTGTTCCAGTACTGAGTTCGACCATTCATTTGCGGATGATGACTAGATGATAGTTCCTGGGTGGTTCCTAACAAGCTTAGGAACGCTTTCCAGAACTCTGATGTGAATTGCACTCCTCTATCAGATATGATGTGCTGTGGGGCCCCATGTGTTGAAAAAATAGTTTTGCGAGTGTCTTTGCATTAAGAATTTTAAAACAGGGAATAAAATGCACTTGTTTGGAAAATAAGTCTGTCACGACCCAGATGACTGTGTTTCCCCCACCCTTTGGTAATTCTACAATGAAATCCATGGAAATTTCCTTCCAGGGAGCTGAGGGGGTTGTCACCAGTTGCAGTAACCCAGGTGACTTCCCTTGTAATCTTTTAGCTGATGCACAAATCGGGCAGCTAGCCACATAGCTTTCAATGTCCTTTTTTATTGTTGGCCACCAAAATTGTCTTTTGATCAGATGTAACATTTTCACAAACCCCAAATGGCCCATAGACTTCAAATCATGGCACAGTTGCATGAATGTTAGTCTTTGGCTTTTGGGTATGTATAGTTTTCCTCCAACCCAAGGCAGCCCTTCAGTCATGGTGCATAAATTCTTATGGCTTAGGAACTTGTCTGTTTCTAGCGCTTTTTTGAATTCAATTCCTGCTTGGCTTGCTAAAGGTTTTTGGAGCTTGGCTTGCGCTTGGGTGGTGATTGATGCTGCCAACTGTTTACTTGGCATGAGGGGTTTTGTTACATCACTCTGGGTGCTGTTGTATTGTGGCATTCTGGACAGTGCATCTGCTAGAAATTTTTTTTCCCCCAGCAAGTGTTTCAATGTGAAGTTAAATCAGTGGAAATGCTGCAACCACCTCGCTTGTTTAGGAGTTAATTTCCTGGGTGTCTTTAGTGCTTCCAGGTTCTTGTGGTCAGTCCTCACCTGGAAAGGAATTTTGTTCCCCTCCAGGAAGTGCCACCAAGTAGAAGAGCCCATCGTACTGCGTACGCCTCTTTCTCCCAGACCACCCACCTTTGTTCTGCTTCTGTGAGCTTTCTTGATGTGTATGCACAGGGTTGTAATATCCCCCCTCATCATTTTCCTGTAAGAGTACCACCCCTTCAGCTACATTGCTAGCATCAGTCTGAATCATAAAAGGTTTGTCAGTGTCAGGGTGTCTCAAAACCGGTTCTGCAGAAAAAAGTCTTTTAAGCCTTTCAAATGCGGCTTGACATTCTACTGTTCATTTTAATGGTTGGCTTAGCTTGGGCTTTCCCTCCCCTCTGGTTTTCAATAAGTTTGTAATTGGCAATGCAATCTGGGCAAAGGAGGGGATGAACTGCCAGTAAAATTTAGCGAAGCCAAGGAAACTTTGTAACTGTTTTCTGGTGTGGGGCAGAGCCCGTTCTAGAACTGCTCGAACCTTCTTGGGGTCAATTTCTATGCTGTTTGGTGATATGCGATATCTCAGATAATCAATTCTCTCCTTGTGGAATTCACATTTAGATAGTTTAGCATAAAGATGAGCTGTTCGGAGCTTTTTTAGGACCGCCCTGACCAACTTTACATGCTTGTCCATGGTCTCAGTGAATATTAAGATGTTGTCTAGGTAAAAAAGCACCCCCTTGTACAGGTGCTCCCGTAGCACCTCATTTATCAATTGCATAAATACTGCGGGTGCTCCTTGTAACCCAAAAGATAGGAGCCAAAACATCCTAAGGGGCAACTAAATGTCGTCTTCTATTCGTCCCCCTCCTTTATTCTGATTCAGTAATAGGCTTCTCTCAAATCTAGCTTTGAGAAGATTTTCCCTTTCGATAGGTGGGATAGCATGTATTTCATGAGGGGAAGAGGGTATAGATTGCTTTTGCTCACTGCGTTCAAAGCTCTATAGTCTATGTAGCTCTATAGTCTATAGTCTATGCAAAGAGTCCCATCTTTCTTTTCTCAGAACAGGACAGGGGCAGCTGTCTTTGGCTTTGCCGGCTGAATAAAACTGCTTGCTAAGTTCTTGTCTATGAATTTCTGCATCTCCTCCAATTCTTGCGGGCTCATGGAGTACAATTTTGGTTTGGGGAGTTTCACCCCCGGGCGGATTTCTATAGCACAGTCTGTGGCATGGGGGGGGGGCAGTTCATCGGATCTTTCCTTGCTGAACACTTCAGCCAGGTCTCTATATTCCTCCAGTACCTCTGGTAATTCCTTTCCCCCACACACTGCACCTTTCTCAGCCAGGGTTCCACTGTTCTGGGGCTGGGCTGGTTCCTTGGCTGATTCCCCTTTTGGGAACCTGAGTTCTGCCGTCCTCCAGTCCACCCGTGGGTTCCACTTGGTCAGCCATGCCATGCCTAGGATAAGGGGACACTCCATGCCAGGGGTCACCACAAATGTTATAGTTATGTGGTCTCCTATGGTGAGTTGGACAGGCAGGGTAGCTAGCATGGTGGGCATCCCACCTGCTATGGACCATCTAATTGACCAAAAGAGATCAGTTTTTTCAGTCTCCTCACCGGAATCCCCAAATTCTCCACCAGTGTTGGGCTTATGAGGCAGCGGGTGCAGCCAGAGTCAATTAATGCCCTGATTTCCATGCTCTCGGGCATGCAGGGGGCTAACAATTCTACTATCTAGGTGAGGGGCGCAATGGGTCCACTTACCAGGGGTTCATTTTCTGAATTGTTGTCCAACAAATTGGGTGTTCCTCCTGGATTGGTCGGAGTTCCCTTTCCTCGTTGGGCCAAAGCAGGGAACTCGATGACTTCTGTGCTCTTCATGCTGTCTCTTTCGGCTTTGCTGGAGTCTTTCCAGGGTTTCCAGCTGGAACTTGGTCAGGTTTCAGGGTAGGGGTGCGTGAGCGGCATTCAGCAGCATGGTGTCCCTCTTTCCAGCATTTGAAGCATCCTGAGATTCTTTGGATGGCTGGAGCTTGCTTCGATGGCTTGCGAGTTGGCTCTGATGGCGATCTTCCCCACGATGTCCCCCTGTCGTTGTCTCTTGACCAGATCAATCTCTGCTTCTTCGGCCAGGACGTACTAGTCTTGCAATCGATGGGGGTCTCCTCAGGGAGGCAGCATCATATAGGTCATAGTTTAACCCATCCTTGAAGTGGCTGAGCAGAATGTCTTCTGGCCAATTCAGTTTGCTGGCCAGAGCTTGGAACTCCTGAGTGTATTCTGCTATGGGTCACCTGTCCTGTTTCATTGTCTTTATTGCTCCCATGCTTCCGGTCAGCTAAGGGGTCTTCGGAATAATGCCTAAGTGCTGCCATGAATTGATTGAAGTTTAGCAGCTCTGGTGCGTCTGCATCATGGAGATCTATGACCTAGTCCACTGCAATGCCATCCAGGGCTGCTTGCATGATGCAAACCCTGGCTCGGTCACTTGGGATATTGAGGCTGTATTCCTCCATGTAGTTCAGCACTTGGGTTATGAAAAATTCCAGGCACTGTGGCTCCCCGTGGTACTTCACTTCCAGCAGCAGGAACTTCTGGATGGATTGGTGTCTCTTCTTCTGTTTGTGTCATTTCCCATCTCTGTCTGCGGTTGCTGCTTGGTGAGGGATGGTAGCGGTGGCGGCAACAGCTGCGGTTTCAATGTTACCTTCGGAAGGGTCTGGGACCGCTGGTTCAGCCCCTCCTTCGTCTGTCCCTTCCGCAAACTCAGGTGAATGGTACCCCGGCATGGGCCAGCTTTCTCTTTCCTCATGGAGTCGAGTGCTATTTTCATCATGCCGATTGCTTATTCCAACCATTGGCTGGAATGCAACGGCCAGTCCTCCTCGTCTTCACTAAGGCAGAGAGACCTCTCCATCTCGACCTTCCAACCTGGTTGATGACTGCCCCGTCTGAGCGTCACCTTCCTGGTCTTCTTCTCCCAGTCCTCCTTGTTCCTGACACCCATCGACCACCTGGTCTTGTGGTGGCGTTCAGCGACCACTGCCTCTTCTGATGAGCTTGAGGATCCAGAGCTGGAGTATTTGCAGGGAGCTGCTCAGTGGGAGGTTCCCCCCCCATCGCAGGTTCCTCTCTCTCCATTCCAATATCTGAATGGTTTGCTAAGTAGCCCGGTAAAGGTCTTCCTTCCGGGCTGTTACTGCAGATCCTGTCTAATGTCAGGGCCCACATCAATACCTCACCCTAAGAAAGCAGAACTCGTGGAAGCAGTTTCTTCCAAAAGGAACTTTTATTAGGAGAAGCTGATAGCAGGCATAATAGACAGGATCTGAGGGTTTCCCATTCAGATCAATAGGTTAAAAGAGTCCCCAGCAAATCCACCCCAATAGTTCATCCGGTCAGTTCGAATGGGCCAATCCTCAGGTGTTAAGTCCATTGTGGGAAAGTTGCTGATAACACTGGTCTTTCCCCGGCTCGTCGTGATGTTGTTGCAGCTTCGCACCTTCACTTCCGAAATGGGAGATGGCCGGAGGCTCATTTCTTTCTCCCCCAAGGTGACATCAAGGGAGAAACAGTTCAAAGAGCAAGTATGCAGAGACAGCGAGAGAGATACATTGTAGCGATAGAGAAAACAAAGAGACACCACTCAGCAGTTCCCCTCTCCCCTCCAGGACTATGACAGAACCCAGAGCAATAGAAGAAACAGAATGAGAGTTCTCCTTAATATATGAGTTCTGACAAAAGCATTATTTTCATATTGCCCTCAACAATACGGGTGCAAAAGAAATTTTAATACGTGTTTAAGAACTTGAGACAAAAATTGGAGAGGGGATTGAAATAAACACCCAAAGGGTGATTAGAGTGCTGATTCTGGAAATTTATAAACTGATGCAGGATCCAGATGGATTTGAAATAAGATTTTGAAATTAATTATGAAAAGACAGGACTTTGAAAGTTAAATGCTAGAGGAAACCAGAAGCAACTAAAGATTGCAATTAAAGAACACCACTTAAATTGGACTTACTAACACAGAATAGTAACTGTGAGAGGGACCTCGGAGTCCTAGTGGACAATCACTTAAATATGAGCCAGCAGTGTGCTGCAGCTGCCAAAAAGGCCAACACCTTGCCAGGCTGCATTAACAGAGGGATAGAATCAAGATCACGTGAAGTGTTAATACCACTTTACAATGCCTTGATAAGGCCACACTTGGAATACTGCATTCAGTTTTGGTCACCGCAATGTAAAAAAGATGTTGAGACTCTAGAAAGAGTACAGAGAAGAGCAACAAAGATGATTAGGGGACTGGAGGCTAAAGCATATAAGGAACGGTTGCTGGAATTGGGTATGTCTAGTTTAATGAAGAGGAGGGGGGACATGATAGCAGTGTTCCAATATCTCAGGGGCTGCCACAAAGAAGAGGGAGTCAAGCTATTTTCCAAAGCACCTGAAGGCAGGACAAGAAGCAACGGATGGAAACTGATCAAGGAGAGAAGCAACCTAGAACTAAAGAGAAATTTCCTGACAGTTAGAACAATTAACCAGTGGAACAACCTGCCTTCAAAAGCGGTGAATGCTCCAACACTAGAAGTTTTTAAGAAGAGACTAGACAGCCACTTGTCCGAAATGGTATAGGGTTTCCTGTCTGAGCTGGACTAGATGATCTCCAAGGTCCCTTCCAACTTTATCATTATTATTATTATTATTATTATTATTATTATTATTATTATTATTATTATTATTATTATTAGAATGAAGCAAAATACTTTAGCATTGGACATATTGAAGGATATTTGTGAACAATAGACAGAGAACCTAATTTTAAGACTGTCTGTGATTATAGACAGACCATGTGTAAATGATATTATAGAAGAGGAACAATTTTTACTCAGTAAGACAAAATGTGATGGACTACAATGAAATGGCAGTTCCCAGGAAGAAGGGAGCACGTTCCAAGGAGGGAGGTGAAACAAGACACAACTCAGCCTGAAGCTTGATTGGAGAAAGAGCAAGTGATTTAGGACAACCACTCCCTACAATCTGCCAGGGTATATCCATTAGGACTACACTAGTATAGGTTTAGTCTGGCAAGATTCTATCTATATCAGTGATGGCAAACCTTTTAGAGACCGAGTGCCCAAACTGCAATCACAAACCCACTTATTTATTGCCGGGTGCCAGGTGGGCATGGCCCACTGGGTGGGCGTGGCTGCGGTGGTCATGGCAGACTGGGTGGGTGTGGCCAAGGTAGGTGTGGTCACCTCGATGTTGCTCGTGGGGAGGGACACCTGTGGGGGCCGGGCAGGGTTGGGGAGATCCAGTGGGTCTCTGACAGGTGGGGTGGTAGGTAGGAGGCTCGTCCTGCCGGGTGAGGTGAGGCAGGGTGGGGGTGCCATTATCTCAGGGCAAGGCAAGGCAGGGGCTGGGCAGCTGCTGCTTGACACCATTGGCCCCCGCACACAGAAGCCAGCGAGCGCATGGGGGTCGACAGTGTCCGTCAGCAGCCACAGCCTGCCGGCCCCTCGACTGGCGCACTCTGGGGCTCCGCAGCCCACCACCAGCAGTTCAGAGAAGTGCCCACAGAGAGGGCTCTGAGTGCCGCCTCTGGCATGTGTGCCATAGGTTCGCCACCACTGATCTATATGGTTTGAGCAAATAAAGAACTGAACTTTGGCAGGAGTTGGACCTTACACTGAAACGGATCTGAATGTGGATTTCAAAACAGGAATGATATGGGAGAAGATATCCTGGCTATATTAATATAATCGGCTGATATCTTAATAATTAAAAGGAACTTACAAATAACAAATCAGGAGATTGACTTGTATGACTTTCCTCTATTGGATTTACAAAAGAGACCTGTTAAATGTTGGAAGGATTTTGGAGAAGGGACAAAAGAAAAAAAGAAAAGAAATTAAGTTTTAGGATATTACTTGAAGGGTTTAAAGACCAAGATTGTTCAAAGTAAAGTGAAGCATATGAAGCTGATTTATTTGATCGGGGTAAAATACATATGTTGCTACCTTTGATAACCCTTAATGGACTTTTGCTAATCAGGACTAAATAATGAGGCTTTAAGATTTTGTTTATAGATAAGAGATGAGATATGGGAAAGAGAGATCATTTGATGCATTTTAAGACAAGATAATATGCTTCTGTTGAAGGGGAAAGTAATTTTTCTAGAAGATGATTCTTTTTTTGTTTGTTTACTATATTTTTTCTTTTCTAATTTCCTATTCTTTTCTTTTCTGAGCTTTCTATTTTTTCTTTTTACTCTTTTTTAGTTTGTATTAGCTTTTATATTTTTAATTCTAACATTTAATAAAATTATTTTAAAAAGATATTGAACAAACGTAAGAGATTTTCTCTATATACCAGTCATAAAAATTCTACATTCTGTCACCTATTTCTCTGTCCATTACATTTCGTATCTACTCATTTTGTCTCCAATTACAGTTGTTAGAATGTCTTATTTTTCTGACATTTTTGAGCACGTTGCTTTCCAGTGTATTTGGGTTGCACATAAGTTGCATATGTATGCAAGCTGTTAATATATATTTCTAGGAATGGTATTTGATATGAAACAGGAAAGCTAAAAGAACAAGGAAATCTGCAAAACCAAAACTCATATAAGAAAATATTTATTTTTTATACTCAGAATCAGACTTCTGTGATTTTGTGTAACATGGCTGAATGATTTATTGTATTTATGTTCTCTGATCTGAACTAAAAAAATCCAAATTATTTATGTTGGAGAAGAATGAAAAGTAATAAACCTCAGTAGTTAAGCACAGTGTATCTCTACAGTATATTAAGCAGGGCTATACAAACAGGTGCTCAAACTGTTCAGTCATATAAAAGCTGGGTTGGGAACGTCTCTGACATGCTTAAATATTTTGTTCCAGATACAGACCAATAATGGTTATTTCAGAACAGAAATTGTTTGGTTGTGGATAAAAGCAGGGAAAAAACCCCAAGAGTGGGATAGATGAGGAAAGTATGAACTACTTTCTATTCAGTAGAACTCCTGAAGTATAATGATTTCTTCAGGGATTGAAGACCATAAAAACCATAAAAGATCTATTTTATGTACTTGCCTAACATTACGTTATGTATATATCTGCGCTCAGCTACTGAGGATTGCAATATTTTACAATTTCTTCACAGTTTCATTGTATCTGAATTATATGTGTGAATATCTCCTAAAAGTAGTAAATGTAGCTGGGATATTTTGGGAATAGGACAAACAGCATCCATGCACAATAAAGTGATTATTATATCTAGTGAATAACAAAATATAATGGTTAGTACAAAAACTTTTTTTCTGCCTTAAAGTCAGTCTTGATTCTTATATATAATCTTTCAATTTCACCAGTCCATAGCATCCACTACATCAGACATGTCAAACTCACGACGTCACGTGACGTTGCGCAACGTATCGGAGCTTTTTCGCCATTGCCAGGAATGGGGTGGGCGCGGCTCTGGTATGATGAAACCGGCCCGCGGGCCAGCAGTTTAACACCCCTGCACTATATGGACAACTCCCCACAATTTTCTTGGCAAAATTTCAGAAATGGTTTGCCATTGCCTGCTTCCTAGGGCTGAGAGTGACTGGCCCAAGGTCACCTAGTTGGCTTGTGCCTAAGGTGGGACTAGCTCATGGTCTCCTGATTTCTAGCCTCATGCCTTAACTACTACACACAAAAACAGTTACCATATTTTTTTTTATGTTTAAATAAATACCTTTTTATGACCATTGGAGTCCACACATTTTATTAAGAAGGAAAGAGATGATTTTCATAGGTGAGAAAGTATAACCTTTATTCCCCCTTTTAAACAAATACTTTCAGTTTGCAATCATATCAATTATTCTGAACCGTGAAATTAGTATGTACACCTTATATAAATTGACAGACTTTCTATAATATGAACACAGAACATGGATTTCCATTTCTAAGAAGTATGATTTTATATTGCACACACAATAATTAGGACATTTCCATTTCAACTCACATCAACATTTGCATACTCTGCAGAAGTTAGATCACGTTTACAGAAATCTGGTCATAAAAAATGAAAATATGAGACAAAAAATACATTCAACTGCAATACTAACAGAGCAAAAGAAAAAAATCCAATTTTTGCTGGTTTGATGGGATAGCAGCTGATACTCTTGTACTAAACAGATTTAAAATGCTCACTTGTTTCAATGGACATTGATTCCATGAATATAGGTGGTTATGCTTTGTTTAGTTATTTTCTGATTTTTTTTTAATATGGTAACTTTAAAATTCAGTCATCAAATTACAGATTTTATTCAATTAATAAGCTATTTTACATGATTTACAGATTGACTAATTTTGAGAAATATCTGTCCTTTCAATTTAAATTCGTAGTTTCTTAGCAATTGATAAAGTATATTTTTTTACAATCACAATCACTGCATAGTTTGCATCCAAGATCTGAGAAAGAGTATAAAGATTTGGTCCTCTCCATATGAGCCTCCAGATGTGGCCACTATGCTCCTAGGCTAATCAAGACTAAAAACAGATGCCTGTTCTCATTCTTCTTTGGTAGGTTATATGTAACTTATTGATGATTGATTGGCTGATTGGTCAATTAATGCATAAAACATTGGGAAATAGTTGTCCCTTTGACAATAGGCCCTTCTAATATTCTGAGATGGAAATGAACTCCTGGGGAACTGTAGTTGACAATGGACACTCAGGTGACTCTAAGTGGCCATTTAAAGAGCAAAAGGCAGAACTCTTTACATCTATACCAGGGGTTGGCAACCTGAAACAGTGAAAGAGCCACTTGGACCTGTTTCCCTCACACACAAAAAACCTGGGAACCGCAAAATGTGTGTGCGCGTGCATGTGCATGCGCAAAACAAGGGGCTTGATTGAAGAGTGGAGCTTAAGGTGAGACATACACCGGCCCTGCCCCCCATCCAGCTCTGGTATGGACGGCTCTGCCATCCTGGCTTGTCCTCCCCTCCCCGCGGTCTCCCTCTCTGGGACTTTCTTCTTTCCGCCTTTTGGTGCGAAGATTCCCAGAGAGTGGAGGAGGAGGCTGACGGGGAGAAGGAGCTGCTGCAGCAAATCTTCCGAGGCAGCAGCAAACGGCTGCTCGGGCTCGCCTATCTCAGCCTGCTGTGGGTGGCTGGAGTTGAGGCTTCTGGTTCACTCTGGGAGGGGTGCTTGGAAAAGAGAGGATGAGAAGCAGAAAGTGGGAGAAAAGATTTCTTCCAGCTCTCTGGGGTTCTTTCGCTGGGAGGGCGAGGAAGCAGCAGTTCTGCTCCGTGGGAGGTGGGAGCAGGCAGCCTCTCCTTCAAACTTTGCCAAGTGACTCCAAAAGCGAAGCGAGTTCCGAGTCCCCGGAATGTCAACTTTGCAAAAGAGGGAGGCGGTGGTGGGATTAAAATAAAACGGGGTGGAGGTTGAGGAAACCCAGCAAGAGCAAGAAAGGCAAGATCAGGGAGAGGAAGAAAGCTTTTGGGGCTTGTGCACAGACACAGCTGACTCCTCCTCATCTCCTGCCCTTGCTGCATCTCCTGTGGAGACGCGTTTATGTCTCTCTGTGTCTCTCCCACTCAAAGCCATCCTGCAGCTCGATCACTGAAGCAATTTCAATCAGCCCCTTCATTGCCAAGCGTCCCCATGGAAGTCAATGGAGGTCTGCGGTGATTCGAAAGGCCAGCCGCGGTGCTTCCAAGTCCGTTGGTTTTACTGGTGAGCCACTACCTTCGCCTCCTCGGCTTTGGCATCAACACAGATCAATGAGCAGGAGGATTGATTAGTGCGGGTCTCTCCTGGCCAAAATAGCGATGGTTGGAACATGACCTTGCCTGATCTTTTGTCCAAACTCAGCCAGGTGGGTCCCCTGGCCTTTCAAGTCGCCGCGGACCTCCATTGACTTCCATGGGGACGCTTGGCAATGAAGGGGCCTTAAAACCACTTCAAGGATCGAGCTGCAGGATGGCTTTGAGTGGCAGAGAGAGACAGAGAGACGTAAATGCGTCTCCACAGGAGATGCAGCAAGGGCAGGAGACGAGGAGGAGGAGGCAGTGGCTTGCTGGTAAACCAACAGACTTGGAAGCGCCGCAGCTTTCTGGGACACCCGGCCCGGGGTCTTACAGAAGACCCAGCCCAGGCCCAATTCCCTGCCCTGCCCATCTGGAGACCCCATCACAGTCCCCCCTGCAAACCAGCCTGCAGGATACTCAGGGGGGAAAAGCCCAGCACTGGGCGCTGGGGGGAGCCGGGCTCCCAGGACCCCCTGTCCCAAGGAGAGGAACTCCCCCGACCAACATGCACCAATCCTTCCAGGCGGCCCTTCTTCCCTCCGGCTCTGGGGCTCTACAGCGCCCGGCTTCCTCTCCCCCCCAGCCCCGAGCCAGGCTCCCCAGGAAGCCGTGGGACCCCAGCAGGTGTGGGGATGGGCTAAGGAGGGGTCCTCCTGCTCCAGTTGGGTACCCCCCCTCTTTTCAGAAACAGCACCCGAAAGGAAAGGAAGGACGGAGCAAGCTTCCCCCGCCGGGGATCCGGCGCTTGTTGCCTACCTCCCTTTCCCGGGCGGGGATCACCAGCCCCAGCAGATCCACTGGGCTGGCGAGAGGTCCCTTGAGAGAGAAGTTGCCATTGCCTCCCCTCCCATCTCCCGGTGGGCTCCAGGGGAAGCGCGGGACTTCAGGGGGCCATTCCTGTTCAAAGTGAGCTGTGCGCCTTCAGGGCTTGGGAGATGCTGAGCCTAAATGGGGCAGAGCCCTTTCCTGGGGCCGCAGCTTGCGGGAGGGCTGGCCTGCTCAGTGGAGGCTCCAGTAGGCCCTTCCCAGGGGGGATCCCAGGTCTGCCCTGCGCGTCTCCCTGGCCATGTGCGCCTCGGACAGGGCCAGCCCGGGAAAGGGACTTCCTGACTGCACTTCTCCCAGGGGGTGGGGCGCCTGGGTGCAGGGCCAATCAGGAGCTCCACGAGGGGGCAAGTCCACATGGGAGAGAGAGAGAGAAGGGAAGCACAAGTGCCTCTCTGTCTTTGTCTCTCTCTCTGCAAATGGCGGAGGAAGCTCCGGAGCCACAGGAGAAGGCCCAAAGAGCCGCATGCGGCTCCGGAGCCGCGGGTTGCCGACCAGTGATCTATACCATCAGAGTCCACATATTTGGGTTCCTGAGCTACACTGAGTGAGCAGGAATTGTCTTGGGCCACATATAAAATATATTATAAGTTAATGTATATAAATATCAAATACCCTTTATTTTTTATATTACATTTATGATCTTGTGGGGTTGCATTGTTATTTGTCCAGGGTTCCATATGGCCTGTGGTCTGGACATACCTGATCTATATGGTTTCTCATAGTCAAATCTTGCTTGCATGTAGGAATTGTACAGGAATTCTCCTATGGTTTGTGGAGCCCAAAAAAATAATCATGGATGGCATGAATGGGAACCCCCAAAAGTCAAACAGTTGTTCATTTTCAGAAATGGAAAACCTTCTTATAATGAAATGCTTGTTGTTGCTGGAAGTATTGACTGGCTTTTCTCAGCCTAAAGAATGATTAACCTAACCATGATTTATAAATCAAATTAAAACATTATGAACAGAACTGCATTATGACTTAATGCAGTGGTTTTCAACCTGTGGGTCAGGACCCCATTTGGGGTCGATCGACCATTTCATGGGGGTCGCCAAGCAAGGCTGTCCGCCATTTTTTTTGTCCGCCATTTTTTTTGTCCGCCATTTTTTCCCCCTTTTCTGGCGGGTGCCTTACCTCCCTTGGGCTGGGCCAGCTGGTGGTCGGCCTGCTCTGTCTCTGCCGTTTGCCAGCTACGCCTCGGCCGGCGCAGGGGGCGGAACCACGCATGCACGGTGCTCCCGGGCAGGGAAAGTCCTCGACCTACGACCGGTTGGGTAGTCCTCGACTTACGACCGGTTTACTCCTCGACTTACGACCGGTTTAGTCCTCGACTTACGACCGGTTTAGTCCTCGACTTACGACCGGTTTAGTCCTCAACGTACGACCAGTTGGGGTCACGGCATTAAAAAGGTTGAGAACCACTGACTTAATGCAACATGTAAAGTCATTTTCCCAAACACCTACTGTAGCTATCCACAAATAATCTCTGGTTCATTAAAAAAAACTGATGAAAAAGGTAAGCCTACGCATTATTGTGAACTATTTTCCTTTTGAATATAATTACTAACATGATGAAAAAAACCCACTGAGTCTGTAAATTAATGGCCATTATAATATATCAAATATATTATATCAAATTCCCAGAAATCAAGACAAACATAATGTATGTTAAATAATGACTTTTACTTATAAAGAACCAATATAAAGATTGGTTGATTTAATATTATTTGAGGGATAGGCTAGCTGTTCTTTCTGAATGTCTATTAAGTAATAAAATATAAATCACATAATTCCATAAACAAACACAAAGACAATTTGCATTGTTTAGATCATACTGTCATTAACTAAATCATGTAATTTGACACAAATAAGATAAATTAATGTGTGTGTTTTTAAAAGGTCTAATCCAGATTATTTAGACTATTTCAATGGACACATCCAGTATTTCTAAGAATGTTGAGATAGAAATATTGTCCATTGCATCTATTAATCAGTTATCTATTATATTGAATTTTCACTATAATGCTTCTGTGGAGTAAAGGCTTTTTGTGGAATTTGAGATCTTTATCCCATGACAATACTTCAATAGGCTGGATTGCTTAAGTCAGTTTCCACTATATGAAACATGACTAGTTACCCTATTGTTGGAGCACATGCTGGGTAATTAATACATTGTATAGAAATATAAGAAAGCTAGTTCAGTGTAATGGTTAAGAAACCAGGAGTGGCTAGAAATCAGGTGACTAGTTCTTTCCTGCTTCAGCCACAAAGCCAACTGAATTCTCTGTCAGCCTTGAGAAGAAGACAACCATTTCAGACAATCTTGGTTAGAAAACTGTAGGTGCTAGTCCAGGTAGTTGCCAGGAATGAACATTAACTTGAAAGCACAAAATAAAGTTTAAAAAATAGGAAGTGGTCATACCAACAATACATAATTATTAGTCAATTAGGGTGTCGTGGTTCTGACAGACAGAGATGAATAATGCAGAACTCCGAGGTTTGCAAATTCCTCAAAGAACATGTTTATTAGTTACTAAGTATTGGCACATCAAAAGTGAAACCAAGTCTGGATACACAAGCAACAATTTTCCAATACAAAATTAAATGTTCCACCCACAAAAGCTATGTAAGCAACTATGTTCCCCAATATAATTATTTGATGGGCTTTTTATGAAATGCCCAGTCTCTAGTCTCGGGAGCAGCCGATGACCTTCGTTCCCACCTTTGGGACAAAAGATTATTTTGACTAGAGAAGCACCTGGGCAACCCTCCTCACTCCGTTCTATGTGGCAACCTCAAATGAGAAGGAAAATGGCTGCAACCATGCTCATTTGTAAAGTTGACAGGGGATAAATTTTGAAGTGGACTCAGAAACTGAAGCTTCCAAAAAAACCCCTCAGAATCTTTCCACAAGGCTGTGAACACAGAACTCTTTTGCAGGACTCTTGAGACTTTTGTGGCTATTAAATTGCAGTCAACATCAGAACCACATGCTGATTGGGTTATTTTGTTTGATGATTTGACCAATAAATATTTGATTTCCATTTTATTATATTTAACTATTAACTATAAACTATTGAACAAGGAAACAGCATTTCCAACAGCCTAATGAATACTATTGTCCTTTCTTACCACTTTTATGTAGGAACTAATGTACAACTGCCATCTGTTATCCCCAAATAAAGACTCTATGATGCATTACACAACACAAACTTGCTTGTTAAAGTTTTGGAAATTTACCTTAAAGCATCAGAATATAATTCTGAAGATTTGAAAAATTAAAAGACAAATAGCAAAGATCACAGAAAAAGCCTATGCCATTATTCTGCCAAATGTATGGCTTTTTATCTGTCAGAATTTTAAGTACATACAGAAATGTTTTTTAAAGTCTTTCCCTAGGAGTGACAGCCATAAGCACCAGTGGGAGTACAGTAGGTACAATTTGCTACTTGACCTTATGGCAGGTAGTAAATTATATGCAACCCACTAGTACATAGGATGCTTTCATAGATTCCTCAGTGTTAAACTTTAGTCTCAGTGATTATAGCACATTTGACCATTATGTTATTGGACATATATTACTGATTTTTTTGAAAAAGCTGTATGTAAATTAATGCAAGTAGTGAGCTTTTATTGATACAATTTTACAGACAGCATTTTTAAACCAATAAAATGTTGCTTATTTGTATTAATTTCAAATATGCTTTTTCTCACAAAACCTGGAAAGGAGGTTGCAATCAAACTGATTGCTATTCATGAATAGTTAGGCAAATATTTAGAAATGTAAATGTAAAGAAATGCAGGGCTAGAATGGCATATTGGCAAACAGTGGGAAAGAATTCCAATATCATACTTTTTAAAATACTGATTGTTAATATCAGCAGTAGTTCTTGAGAATAAGGCTCTCAGTATGAGTGATCAACAGTTCTGCAATGTTAGTCCCTAGCAGGAATTTTAAATATTAATGTTCTTGGATAATTTTTTAAAAAATGTTATGGGTCCTCAAGAAATTGTATTAAAAGTACACAATAATAAACATATTATACTATTGACCTGAACTCTTCTAATGCAAAATATGTATGTGTCAGAACCTACATATTATTAAGGGGAACCTTCTCTCATTCTGTTTCTTCTATTGCTCTGGGTTCTGTCCTAGTCCTGGAGGGGAGGGGGAACCGCTGAGTGGTGTCTCTTTGTTTTCTCTATTGCTACAATGTATCTCTCTCGCTGTCTCTGCATACGTGCTCTTTGAACTGTTTCTCCCTTGATGTCACCTTGGGGGAGAAAGAAATGAGCCTCCGGCCATCTCCCATTTCGGAAGGGAAGGTGCGAAGCCGCAACAACATCACGACGAGCCTGGGAAAGACCGGTGTTATCAGCAACTTTCCCACAATGGCTTATCACCTGAGGATTGGCCTGTTTGAACTGACCGGATGAACTATTGGGGTGAGGTTTGCTGGAGACTCTTTTAACCTATTGATCTGAGCGGAAAACCCTCAGATCCTGTCTATTATGCCTGCTATCAGCTTCTCCTAATAAAAGTTCCTTTTGGAAGAAACTGCTTCCACGAGTTCTGCTTTCTTAGGGTGAGGTATTGAAGTGGGCCCTGACAGTATGTATTAGGCATAAAATAGATATAGTTTCAAGGTTCACTGAATTGAATGGATCTGATTTCTAGTAAATATGTTTGCAATTCTTAAATAGTTTGTCTTTAACTGAACAGTTCCCTTCATATGCCGACCTACGTACAGTTCCCTACCCCCCGACCTACGTACAGTTGCGGACCTGCGCCTTTTTCGCCGAGCCCTGAAGGCCCATCTATTCCGTGCGGCCGGCCTGGCGTAGTTTGATTATGTTTTAGTGGGGGTTTTGTATGGGGTGTTTTTAGAACAGGCCTGTTATTTAATTTGATTTTAGAACAGAAACTTGTGTATATTTATCGTGGTTTTTAGT
>NW_015386633.1:335863-359172 GCF_001527695.2 Protobothrops mucrosquamatus | reverse complement strand
TATATATATATATATATATATATATATATATTCAGATGTGCTACTGTGTCCAATAGCATTTACTTCTTAGCTGAGTATGGATAGAATTACAATCTTAATGTATCAATGAATAGTTACTCCACCTATATTAGCAAGTAAATGAACTATACCAGCTTTCTACTGACATCTCTCTTTCCCTCTTACTATTGCAGGATCCTACTTATAAATGTCTGCATCATTAAACAGAGATTACGATTTGTATGATTTCTGGGGGGGGGGGGAAGCAATTTTCCAAACTAAGATAGTCCTGAAACATTCATTAGCATTTGTGCAAGTTTACTGTTATTTAGCATGGTCATAACAATTCACAATTACACAAGGCTTCCGTGTATTAGTTCATTAGACTGCATGCCTTTATTTGCTTCCAAGCACTTATTGTAGGCAAAAAATAAAATATTATTTTCCTCTTCATCAATGCCTTTAAAAGTTCTGATCCAGTCTTTAAATAGAGTACAATTATATGTTATAATTTTGATTTTTAAAAAGCAGGTAGGCAAGGTTAATATTATTATCTTGTGTTGTAATGCATGCAATAAGACTATAAAGATAAAAGAGGATGAAAGGGAAGCTGCTTTAAAATTCTATTGGCAATGAAATAATAGTTCAAAGTTTTTAAAAAAACTATGTAATATTTTGTCACAACAATGTAAGAAATAAAATTAAAATATAGTTTTTATCAAGCAAATTAATCTTTTTCTAAGCATCCACAAATCATAATCACTGTCTTCATCATCTTTGCCTTGAAGGACATGTGGCATTTCTCCCTATGAGAAAAGGCTTTCTAGTATTTCAAGGTGAATATACCAAGATGCTAACAGCCAACAATATGAATAACATCTTTTTTTTTTTATTCTAGTCCAGGATTTTTTTCCCCAGTAGTTTTTACCTAATGCCCAGGACACTGTGACACAGGCAACACTGACTGATCAGTGTGACCTGGAATGCAAACTGGTAATAAATATCCCACCATAACTTTAGTACTTGAGCACAAAATCATGAAAATCCCGAAGCAGCATCACACATGTAACCTGGGCATGGCTATCCAACCCTTTAGCTACACCTCTCTCTCCCTCTTTCTCTCCCTCTCTCTCTGTTAGTGCGTGCATTCACTGAGTTTTTCTTTGTTTGCTAGCAGTACATTTTACAAAGAGACAGGCAAATTTGAAAGTAACCATTAAGCTGTCTTTATAAAATGCTGCAATACACCATTAAATTAATAAACAAAGAAAGCCCAATATACCTTTTGCAAGTCTCCTCAGAATCTGACATCGGCATTTAAACGAGACAGCTATCATTCTTGCTCACCGTCTTCAGAGGCCAAGTATATTCCTAAGGCTCCACTTCGGAGGATGCAGTAGAAGCATATGAATTCCTCATCCACATACCAGAAGAAAGGTAGTCCCAGTGGGGAGTGACAAAGCTTAATTTCTCTCGGCTGATGCAGAGATCAGTTCCATGTCATCCGAGCAGAGCTATGTCATTCAGTGCTGCTCCTACCACTGCCACCGCTTGCAGAAACAGCTGAATAGCTTAAAAAGCAGTATTTAACAGCAGCGCGGCATCAAATGGTGTAAGATCCCAACAAAGATGCTAAACATAGCTTTGCTGCCATCTCCTCGACTATGGTATGGTATTGTACAGCAAGCTTTGGCTTCTGTTCCAGGCAAAGAGCCATGCATTTTAGCACAAATCATGGGATTTCCCCCCCCTCCTTCTTTCTCAATCCTTCAGATATTTAACTCTCTGTTAGGATTGTGTACTGAGTTATTACAGCACCAAATATATCTTCATTCTTAACTGCAGATGGTCAAGAAAGTGAACAAATTTTCAATTTAAAGATAATTTCAAAGTGAAAGGATGCCTTACAGTTCCTGAGAATGAAGGGAAAAGTGGAGAAAAAGAGAGAAACCCAGAGGAGGCTTTCTAAGAAGGTATAGTCGTTAATCATAGTAATGATGATAAACAGGCAACACACAGGGAGCCAGGAATGAAAAAAGAACATAAGCTTTAACTATGTCTATACATTTATCCTTTTAGCCTTGTATTAATAATCTACCATAACATTACCAAATTTTGCACATGATTCCATAACACTCAGTTTATCTAAGTTTTTTAACAGCCTCTAATCTGTTAAGCAAATAAAATTTCCCATTTATACTTCTATCATAAAATAATGAGATAGAACATGGCACTGAAATGTTTTTCAACCCTTGTAGACCAATTACATCTCTTTTTGTGGTCAAACTGGTTAGGAAGATCCCATTATAAGACTTCATAAACTGATTGGCATTCACTTTTTACAATGTGGTTTTCGTTCTCAATTCTTTTATAAAAGGAAGAAATTTAAAAGTCCCTAGTGCCACAGAAATTATTATTTGCTACTCCCAGTTTTTCTCAGATCAAATCAAATCTTTGTTTTAATCTTAGATCATAACAAAGATAAACTTTATAGCAGCAAAAAATGATATCAGACAGCTTTGCATATAGATGATCGGAGAAAAATAAACAACCAAATGATAAACAACCATGGCAATAGAATTACAGAATTTGCCAAACAGAATTTATAGAATTTAGTTACAGGCATTAATTGAAACATTGGCATAATTTGTGCAGCTGTTTGAACAAAATTGCCAGAGCCATAAGGACTCTCCTAATATTGAGGTTAGCGGGAAATAAATTTTCTTGGGATCAGTCCAGCCTTCTTCCCCAAACTGGCTCAAATTTCATACAGATTACTGCAAGAGATAAGAAATAAATAAAACTCCCATGTAACTTCCTTAACATATGGACATAAGGAACTATCTTGAACCAGGCTCAAAATACAGGTAGTCCTTGAGTTACAATCATTTGTTTAGTGACTGTTTGAAGTAACAATGGCAATGAAAAAAGTGACTTGTGACCAATTTTCACACTTATGGCTGTTGCAGCATCCCCATGGTCACGTGATCAAAATTCAGGTACTTGGCAACTGGCATGTATTTATCACAGTTGCACTGTTCAGAGTCATGTGATCACCATTTGTAATCTTCCCAGCCAGTCTCCGACAAGCAAAGTCAATGGGGGAAGCCAGATTTGCTTAACAACTGCATGATTCACTTAACAACTGCAGTGATTTGCTTAACAACTGTGACAAAAAAGATTGTAAAATGGGACAAAACTGCCTTGCTTAACAACAGAAATTATTGGGCTCAATTGTGGTCGTAGGTTGAGGACTATTTGTACAATAAAGGGAACTGTGCTTATTTAAATTTATCAGAAAATTCCTACTTCAAAAAAGAGTGAATATGCTTCAAAGAGTTTTCACACAGAGTCAGTTTGGTATAGTGATTAATACATCAAGTTAGAAACTAGGAGACTATGAGTTCTAGTCTACCTTTAGGCATGAAGTCAATTGGGTGACCTTGGGAAAATATCCCTCTCAGCCTTAGGAAGAAGGCAATGGTAAAACACTTCAGAAAAAATGTTATCAAGAAATCTGCAGTGACTTGTCCATATAGTGCAGTGGTGGCGAACCTATTGCACACGTGCCAGAGGTGGCACTCAGAGCCCTCTGTGGGCATGCACGCCACCACCACCAGCATCTTGCGCAGGTCCATTAAGCCGTCGCCGCTGCCCAGAGCAGCAGCCTCGCCCAGCACAAAGGAGTCGGCTAGCAAGCTCGAGTAGAGGTGGTAGAGCACGGCCACGCCCAGCAAGCCAAAGGACACCCGAGCAGGGAAAGCCGGATCCCCATTGGCGGCATGGCCCTGCAGTCCCAGATAGGATTGCATGCCTCCCCCCCATCTCTGCTGGCCTTGGGCAGCCATGATACCGATGGGGATCCGGCTTTCCCTGCTCAGGGTGGCCTTTTGCCTGCTGGCCCTGGGCATGCTCTACCATGTCTATGCGAGTCTTCCTAGCCAACCGCTTCACCTCCTTCATGCTGGGCAGGCCTGCAGCTCTGGGCAGCGGTCTAATGGACCTGCATGAGCTGCTGGCGGCGGCGGCCCGAGGTGCGTTGGATACGCGAGGGGAACAGGCTCCATGTGTGGGCCAAGGGCAAGATCTGCGAGGGGGGCCAAGGAGATGACTAGCAGCAACCTGCTCTCCAAGCGCAAGCAAAAACGAATGGGATGGAGTAGGTGCGACCGGCGGTCTGCATCACGTTCCTCCCCTACTCCACCTGCTGCTGGAGGGCTGGCCCAGTATTGGCAGTGGGCTATAGAGCCCCAGAGTGCGCCGGTCGAGGGTCCAGCAGGCTGTGGCTGCTGAGAGACACTGTCGGCTCCCATGTGTCACTGGCCTCTGTGTGTGGGGGCCGATGGTGTCAGACAACAGCCGCCCCAGCCCCTGCCTCACCTTGCCTTGCCCCATGGCAATGGCACCCCTGCCCTGCCCCTTGCCTCACCCCGCAGGATGAGCCTCCTGCCCACCACCCCACCCACCAGAGACCCCCTGGATCTCCCCCAACCCTGTCTGGCCCCCAGGTGTCCCCCCATGAGCAACTTCGAGGTGGCCATGCCCACCCAGTCTGCCGTGACCATCGCAGCCATGCCCCCCAGTGGACCACACCCACCCAGTGGGTCACCCCCATCCCCCACCCCGAGAACACTACAATGCTGATGCAGCCCTGGCACTTTGTGATAAATTAGTGGGTTTGGGGTTGCGGTTTGGGCACTCAGTCTCTAAAAGGTTTGCCATCACTGATGTAGTGGATATTATGGACTGTTGAAATTGAAAGATTATACCTTGCAAGTTGATTTTGATAAAACATTTTAACATAGAGATACATTTTGATCTTATTGCTACACAGTGATTATCCACATTTTGTAGTCCATAGATCAGCAGTCTCCAACCTTTCCAACTCCATGGACTGGCAGCGGTGGCAGTGGGAGGGGATGGTTTCGCACATGCAACCTAGGTCCCATGCATGTGCAAATAAAGCTTTGCTCAAATGAAGCTTCACGCATTCAACCACCACTTGCATGGACCAGTTCCCAACAGGCCATGGATTGGTACTGGTAATGGCCGAGGGGTTGGGGACTCCTTCCATAGATGATTGTTCTGTTTAAAGAAGGCAGGGGAAGGAAATCTAATGAAAAATAAATTATTTTTAGTATTTTTATTGCTTTTATTGTTTTAATTTTTTTAGTATTTTCAATTACAAACCACCCAGTAACCGAGATGAGCGGCTGTAGAAAATAATTAATTAAAATACTGGAAATGATGGACCAAACCTTGGAACTATGTTTTCTTTAGGCCTATTCCTCATTTACTCCAAAAGACAAGCATTTAAACAGCCCATTGGAGACTCAATGTGGGAGTTCCAGGCTGGAACATTGATGACAGATTCTACTGCCTCCCCTTGCCTAGAGTAGCCCCAGAATGAGACAGGCAGCAAATAAATTTAACAAATAAATAAAATTATCTGAGAAGGATCCAAGTCAGAAGTTAAACACTCTAAGAGAAACTTGACTGGACTTGAAGTATGTCTCTTTCACAGTGGAGAAAAGAAGCAAGTGCACTTCTGGAGACATTAAAAAAAATGTTTTTAACAATTCATTGAGGAGGGATTCAAAAAGATGCTTCAGGTATACAGAGAAAGTACATAGCATTTGTCTACAACTCTGCAAAGCAGCTTCATCTTTTCCTAGGATTGAGCACCAAAAAATTGTTTCTATTAAATGAAGAATTTGCTGCATCTAATAAGCATGTTGATATACTGAAACTTTATAAAAGGATTTATTGGTAACTGGAAGTTACTTTTAAGGCTTTACACTGAGCAAGCCTATTCTTGGATAAGGAATATAATCTATATTAAGTGAAATACCATTTTTTGACCAAAAATCACAACATTATTTTTATAATAAACCCTTGGACAGTTTCCAGGGCAATAATGATAAAGGTTAAAGAATAATAAATACAATTACTTTGATGCAAGATATAAGAAAGGTCCTATTCTATCGCATGCATATGTCTGATTCCTCCTATTCTCCCTGTATTGAACAGAAATTCTTATGAGTATTTCTCACATTAGGACTTGGCTTGAAATATTGTGCCTTATTTTATCTGGATTTGCAAAAGAGAGGATTTGGTTCCTCAATATTTATTTAAAGTGAACATAACTCCATTTGAGATCTTATTGCTCAAAATGAAAAATTTAGACACTCTCATTCTTCAAGCCCCCACGTCTTCAGATCAGCATTCAGATATTTGGGATTTATTTCTTTTCTGTGTTTTCAAGCATAGATATGGTTACAGGGATTCCTCAATCAAGAAGAGATTAAAAATCATAGCTGTAACCTACCTTCTGCAATACATATTTCATAGATCAAGCTGCCAAGTTCCAATGAGAAAATAAGGATGGTTCCTTATCAGGCCAAACACTGAAAAAACATCCCTGGCATAAGTGTAACAATATGTATAGCATTTCCAATTTGCTACATCTTAAACACTGGATGAATATTAGAATTATTCTATCAAGTATAACTTGAGTATATCTCATATTTAATAATATGGTTACTATTATATAATATAATAATATATTATATTATATAATATATGTTATATTATATACTATTATATTACCATATAATAATATGGTTCTGTAGTTTTCAAATATTTGAGGTTAAAGAAAGTACAGATGATCCACAAGTAATAATGATCTTATCTTATCAAACTACAATAGGAGGATATGACATATATTTCATTACATTATGTTTAGACTTTACAACCTAAGAATGCTGCACACTAAGGGCTATAATTGCTATCTATTATTTGACCTATAGGTATGCCCTGAAATATGTAAAATTCATTTTGTCTGAATACTTTCATCTACTATCATTTCCACCTTGGTTATGCAGACTTCCCAAATTAAACACAATCAAATTGGAAATAGTTTGGTTAAGATCAAGTACTGTTTCCTAGAAGTATGATTGACCTCCCAAAGCACATTACCTTATCTTGCAATCCAAAGGAGCATATTTGATTGATTTACTATACTTTACTGCAAGCTTCTCCAGCGAACACAATTATCTTCTGTATTTTA
Source organism: Protobothrops mucrosquamatus (assembly GCF_001527695.2). Classification (NCBI taxonomy): domain Eukaryota; kingdom Metazoa; phylum Chordata; class Lepidosauria; order Squamata; family Viperidae; genus Protobothrops; species Protobothrops mucrosquamatus. The sequence continues at coordinate 352,106 of NW_015386633.1, read as the reverse complement.
AAATTCCTTTTCAGAAACTATGCTGACTATGCAGTACGGATAACTGTGATTCCCTTCCACTGCTTTATTGTAGTAAAACCATGAAACTATTTAACTTACACATTATATACGGAGAACTAAAATAATTTTATTTCATAGCTTACTTATGAGCTTGAGGGAAATATCAACGTTTGATGAGTTGGTGATGTTGTTTGACTGTTTAATGGTATGCTGTTGTTGTTGTTGTTGTTAGTTGCAAAGTCATGTCCGACCCATTGCGACCCCATGGACAATGTTCCTCCAGGCCTTCCTGTCCTCTACCATCTTCTGGAGTGCATTTAAGCTCACGCCTACTGCTTCAGTGACTCCATCCAGCCACCTCATTCTCTGTCGTCCCCTTCTTCTATTGCCCTCAATCTTTCCCAGCATTAGGCTCTTTTCCAGTGAGTCCTTCCTTCTCATTAGGTGGCCAAAGTATATGAGTTTCAACTTCAGGATCTATTTGCCAGGAATTGAGAGGGTCGGATGCCATGATCTTGGTTTTCTTACTGTTGAGATTCAAGCCAACTTTTGCACTCTCCTTCTTCACCCGCATCAGGAGGCTCTTTAGTTCCTCTTCACTTTCTGCCATTAAAGTGGTATCATCTGCATATCTTAGGTTGTTGATATTTCTCCCGGCAATCTTAATTCCAACTTTTGATTCATCTAGCCCTGCCTTTCTCATGATGTGCTCTGCATATAAGTTAAATAGGCAGGGCGACAGTATACAGCCTTGCTGGACTCCTTTCCCAATTTTGAACCAATCAGTGGTTCCGTGTTCCAGTTCTCACTGTTGCTTCTTGACCCGCATATAGGTTTCTCAAGAGACAAATAAGATGGTCTGGTACTCCCATCTCTTTAAGAACTTGCCACAATTTGTTGTGATCCATACAATCAAAGGCCTTAGCATAGTCAATGAAGGAGAAGTAGATGTTTTTCTGGAACTCCCTAGCTTTCTCCGTGACCCAGCATATGTTGGCAATTTGATCACTAGTTCCTCTGCCTCTTCGAAATCCTCCCTGTAATTCTGGTAGTTCTCAATCCACATACTGCTGGAGTCTAGTTTGTAGGATTTTAAGCATAACTTTACTAGCATGTGAAATGAGTGCAATGGTGCAATAGTTTGAACATTCTTTTCCAATCCTGTGGCCACTGTTGAGTTTTTCAAATTTGCTGGCAAATTGAGTGTAGCACTTTTACTGCATCATCGTTTAAGATTTTGAATAGCTCAGCTGGAATGCTGTCACCTCCACTAGCTTTGTTGTTGCTCAGATTTTCTAAGGCCCATTTCACTTCACATTCTAGGATGTCTGGCTCGAGGTCAGTGACCACTCCATTGTGGTTATCTGGGATGTTAAGCTCGTTCTTGTATAGTTCTTCTGTGTAGTTTTGCCACCTCTTCTTAATCTCTTCTGCCTCTGTTAGGTCCCTGCCATTTTGGTCCTTTATCATGCCCATCTTTGCATGAAATGTTCCCTTCATATCTCCAATTTTCTTGAAGAGATCTCTAGTCCTCCCTATTCTATTGTTTTCTTCTATTTCTTTGCACTGTTCATTTAAGAGGGTATTCTTATGTCTTCTAACTATTCTCTGGAATTCTGCATTCAATTGGGTGTATCTTTCTCTTTCTCCCTTGCCTTTCATTTCCCTTCTTTCCTCAGCTATTTGCAAAGCTTCCTCAGACAGCCATTTTGCTTTCTTGCATTTCTTTTTCTTTGGGATGGTTTTAGTTGCTACCTCTTGTACAATGTTGCGAACCTCCATCCATAGTTCTTCAGGCACTCTGTCTATCAGATCTAATTCCTTAAATCTATTTGTCACATCTACTGTATATTCATCAGGAATATGATTTAGTTCATACCTGAGTGACCTAGTGCTTTCCCCTACTTTCTTCAATTTAAGCCTAAATTTTGCAACGAGAAGCTCATGATCTGAGCCACAGTCAGCTCCTGGTCTTGTTTTTACTGACTGTATAGAGCTTCTCCATCTTTGGCTGCAGAGCACATAGTCAATCTGATTTCTGTGTTGACCGTCTGGTGATGTCCATGTGTAGAGCCATCTCTTGGGTTGTTGGAAAAGAGTGCTTGCTATGACTATCGTATTCTCTTGACAAAATTCTATCAGCCTGTGCCCTGCTTCATTTTGTACTCCAAGGCCAAACTTGCCTGTTATTCCGGTTATCCTTTGGCTTCCTACTTTAGCATTCCAATCCCCCATGATGATAAGGACATCATTTTTTAGTGTTAATTCTATAAGGTACTGTAGGGCTTCATAGAACCAAGTCAAGTCTATGCCCCAGTGGTTGGGGCATAGACTTGGACTACTGTGATATTGAATGGTTTGCCTTGGATTCGAACTGAGATCATCCTGTCATTTTGGGGATTGTATCCCAGTATTGCTTTTCCTACTAATTTATTGACTATGAAGGCTACTCCATTTCTTCTGAGGGATTCTTGCCCGCAGTAGTATACCTGATGGTCATCTGAGTTAAATTCACCCATTCTTGTCCATTTTAGTTTGCTGATTCCTAAGATGTCGATGTTCAGTCTTGTCATCTCTTGTTTGACCACATCTAGCTTGCCTTGATTCATGGATCTTACATTCTAGGTTCCTATGCAGAAAAGATCTTTACAGCATCGGACTTTCCTTTCACCACCAGATGCATCCACAGCTGAGCGTCCTTTTGGCTTTGGCCCAGTCGCTTCACTCTTTCTGGCACTACTAGTACTAGCCCTCTGCTCTTCCCCAGTAGCATATTGGACACCTTCCGACCTGAGGGGCTCATCTTCCAGCGACATATCTTTTTGCCTTTTGGTACTGTCCATGGGGTTTTCATGGCAAAGATACTGGAGTGGGTTGCCATTTCCTTCTCCAGTGGATCACATTTTATCAGAACTCTCTGCTATAACTTGTCCGTCTTGGGTGGCCCTGCATGGCATAGCTCATAGCTTCATTGAGTTACGCAAGCCCCTTCGCCACAACAAGGCAGTAATCCATGAAGGAGAATAATATGTTGTACTTTCATATAACATTTAGTGTATACTGCAAAAATGCCTAAAAATAGTGACTGCCTATTTTCATTGGAAGATATTAACATTTAAATAATTCAAAAATTGAATGATTTGAAATATTATAAGGAAACAATATTCATATTTGCTCTGTTGTTTAACTTTAAACTGTGGTAAACATACCTGGTATATTTTTTTGTTGTTAGTTGCGAAGTCATGTTCAATACCAATCATATTAACATTTTCATAGTCTTTGTAAAAATTATATTTCTTATACATCAAAATAGGGCAACAGTCATCAACAGGTGATTCAAGTAGATCCTAATACTCAAACCTGTCAAACCCTCCTGTCTTCTCCTCCCTCCCTTTCTCTTTCTCTCTCTCTCTCACACACACACATCCCGCACACAAATCCTCAATCTTTTTTTTTCAAAGTATTTAAAAATATGTCTGTGGTAGTAACAATGATGTAATTGAATTTATATACTATGATAACTAGATTCACTATTAAAATGAATATATTATGACATGATTTTCAACCTTTCAATTAAAGGAAAGTCTTTCAACAATAAGAAACTGCAGCAAGTATTTGTTCACAGTAGGGAATTTGGGGGAATGGCATAGATCAGTCCTTTCCAATCTGATGGTCTCTAGATGTGTTAGACTCTAATTCCCACCACTGCCAGCCAGCATGGCCTTGTTGGATGATGGATGTTGTAATTCAATACACCTGGAGGATGCTACACTGGGAAAGTTGCTTTATACAGATTCCCTATGGCACTGCGCAAAAGCAAAACAGAGCAAAACCAATACAAAACTTGCAGACCTGACTAAGGAACTTTGCAACATAGTGAATCTCAGATAAAATTCTTCAAAATCATAGTGTGGCGCAAATTATATCTTTGAAAATCACTATGTTAGGCTAAAGGAATTTTATTTTAATATTTTTGCATATTAAACAGCAGTTATCTGAGAACACAATCAGAGTTTTACGTCAGTATACTGAACAAAGCTAGATCATAACATTGATATATATATTTATCAAGGGTTTAGTTGGTGTTGAAGGTGAGCTGAAATGTATAGACTTTATTCAGCAGCAGTGTTAGCAGACATATGCTCAGTAATTTTTAAAATGTCACAAATTCTTATATACTAATAATGTGATAATTTTGCAGTTGTGGCAATTCCTTCAGTTTAGCTTGTGAAACACCTTAAGTGGCAAAACAAACAAAAATCTTCTGAAAACAACTAAGAATCCTAAGTATTTTTTCAGCCTGATTAATAAAGGACTTAAAGCACTTGAGCGTACTATATAATGAAATAAATCATAGCCAGTATTTCTTCATCAGCATTAAACAAGAAAATGTGCAATTAAAAGAAAAAGCATTATGCATTGCCTATTCTATCAATACAATTCATGACAGAACGTAAGCAAAAATAAGGCAAAAAAATCTATACAGGAAAACTACTGCTTGTTTCTACTAGCAACATGCATATAATTAAAGGCTCTGGGATTTAATGTAATCCCCAAAGCAGCAGATCTCTCTGTCTGAAGAAGAGGTTTTACTTGCTGTTGTAGATGCATAAAGCAATGTAATTCTAGTAAGATACTGTATTTTTCAGCTCATCGTAATATTGATCTGCTAGGACAATTTATAAAAATAAATGATTAGTCCCTTAGTTTCTGATTGAAAACTTGATTTTTCAATTAAAATTATTTCACCGAGCAGGGATGGTCTGTTTCTTTTAACAACTCTCAAAAGAAACCAGCATGGCTGCATAAAGAACTCTCTGATAAATTGAAAGACAAAAAGGACAAGTATAAAAAGTGGAAAGAGGGGCAGGTTGAATATCAGCAAATTGCCTGAGCCTGCAAAGATGAAGTGAGGAAAGCTAAGGCTCAAAATGAACTAAGGCTTGTGACCAAAGTCAAAAATAACAAAAAAGCTTCTTTCAACATGTAAGAAACAAGAAAAAAGTTAAGGAAATGATTGGTCCATTAGTGGAAGAAAGTGGCAAGAAGGTGACAAGCAACAGGAAGAAAGCAGAACTATTTAACTTGTGTTTTGCATCTATCTTTACACAAAGGGAAAAAACAGCCCAACCTATCAAAAACAGTACATTAGAAAACAGATTAGAAAAACAAGTTAAGATAGGCAATAAAATGGTAAGTGAGCACCTGTCCACCCTAGACAAGTTCAAATCACCAGGACCAGATGGATTAAACCCTAAGGTTCTGAAGGAACTGGCAGATGTGATCTCAGAACCACTGAACTATATCTTTCAAAGATCCTGGAGCACTGGGGAACTACCAGAGGACTGGAAAAGAACTGATATACTTCCTATCTTCAAAAAAAGGAAAAAAATGGATTCAGGAAACTACAAACCTATCAGCCTGATTTCAATACCTGGGAAAATTCAGAAAAGATAATCAAGCAATGCATCGGCGAACACCTAGAGGCAAACAAAGTCATTACCAAAAGCCAACATGGCTTTGTCAAAAACAGATCATGCCAGACAAATCTTATTGCATTCTTTGACCTGGTGACAAAATTAGTGGACCAGAGGAATGCTGTGGATATAATTTACTTGGACTTCAGTAAGGCATTTGACAAAGTAGATCACAACCTACGACTTGATAAGATAGAAAAATGTGGGTTAGACAGCATCACCACCAGATGGATTCATAGCTGGCTGACCGGCCATACTCAGCGTGTGGTCCTCAATGGAACTGCATCTACATGGAGGGAAGTATGTAGTGGAGTGCCACAGTGCTCTGTTCTGGGCCCAGTGCTCTCCAACATCTTCATCAATGATTTGGATGAGGGGATAGATGGGGAACTCATCAAATTTGCAGATGACACCAAGCTGGCAGGAATAGCCAACACTCCAGAAGACAGGCTTAAGATACAGAAGGATCTGGACAGACTTGAACACTGGGCGCTATCTAACAAAATGAAATTCAATGGTGAAAAATGTAAGGTTCTACATTTAGGCAAGAAAACCAAATGCACAGGTATAGTATAGGTGGTACCTTGCTCAATAGTAGTAACTGTGAGAGGGATCTCAGAGTCCTAGTGGACAATCACTTAAATCTGAGCCAGCAGTGTGCTGCAGCTGCCAAAAAATGGCAACACAGTGCTAGGCTGCATCAACAGAGGGATAGAATCAAGATCACGCGAAGTGTTAATACCATTTTACATTGCCTTGGTAAGGCCACACTGGAGGGGTGGCTACCGTTGAGGAGGCCTTCATTGACCGTGGGAGAGTGGCAGCTTCTTCCATGGCCTGAGATTGCTCCTTTGGGCCGATGATGGAAAGATCGGCCAGTAAAATGGCCGATCACTTTGCCGCTGTAACCAGAAGTCAGAAGAACATCTAAGCGCAGGAACCACTGTGGCTGAGCCGGGTGAGACTTCCCCCACTCTTGGTTCTCCTTTCTTTTTTGTTGCCTGTAAAAAGCATCTTTGAAATTATTTCCCTGCTCTAAGAAAGCAGCATTTGTGAGTGTGGGAAAAGAAGCTTAAATGGACTGAATTAACTTAAACTGACTTTTTATTTATTTTTATTTTTTTATCCACTTTGGGGTCTTGGAAAAAACTTTTAATACTGAATTTACTACTGGACTTAGTCTACATGTGAAGAATTTTCTGTTTTTTGCTTTTTCTGATCTTGTTAAGTCATTCCTGGTGTCTGGGAGGAGATTTTATAGTCTACTGAGGACATCTTGTGGAGAAAGTCAAAATTCCAACTGTCTTTTTTTCTGATGGTGAGATTGACTTTGACCCATAAAAGGGAAAAGACAAAGAAACTTAACAGCTGTATTTGTAGGGGTGGATACTGACTAAATGTTTTTTGAACACAGCCTCTACTGAAAGATAACAGACTGTTTCTAATTATTATTGAAATGGAGAAACCCTATTCTCAACTTGACTACAAACTCATATTGGAAAAAATTTATGAAGCTACTGAGCAAATATGTTTGCAAATAAAAGAGTGTACTATAGTAATAAAAAACAGAAATTCTGCTTTGAACCTACAAACTGACCTCCAGATTCTATCTGAGCATTCTATAGACCAAAAAACAACAGAAGCGGAACCAACCAATATTAAAGAAGATTCTACTTTACTTCATACGCAACCTAATGAGATTTCCGAGGAACCAAAAAGGACTGTAATTAAACCACTCACAATTTCAAAACCAACAGAAATGGATATACAAGCTCAACTAATCGAGAACTATGATAGCTTGGATAAGCAACTATCAACTACAAAGTTGGACATAACTGAGTCTGCTATCCAACAGATCCAAATGTGGAGACTTTAAAACAACAAGGGACTATTTACGAAGGAGTCAGGTCTCTAAAACAGAAAAGGGAACGCTTTTGCTTGACCCAAATGATACTACAAGGCACAAAAAGAGACTTGTTCGTTGATATAGAGGCGTTGCTATGGAAACCTGCCTGGCACAAAAAGAAAGCTAGAATAAGATTTAAGAGTGTGATTCAAGGCTCTATATAACGGGTTTAAAAGGCTTATTAGATATGGATTGATTTATGGTTTAAGATAGTCAAATAAGATGTTAGATTGAATAAAATTAATTAAATATTTGAATTTAATAAGATGTTTGTTTGTGTATTAACATGTTTTGTTGTGGATGTAATAATTTTGGGAGGGGGTTAAAGGAGTTTGATATAGATATTGAGGGATTGATAGATCATAAAGTATAATAGAGTAGAAAGGGTTTTTTTGTTTTTTTGTTTTCTTTTCTTTTTTGAACTAATATTCTTATTAGAAATGATAGTTATTTTGTAATGGAAGAAGAATAAGAAAAAAGAAGAAATTATATTAATAAATGATTGATTATGTCAAGGAAAAAGGGAATGGAGAGACACCTGAAGTGTTAATTATGTATTTATACTAGCAAAAGGGAATATAGTAATTGAAATAGTAAAGCTTAACACAGGATTTGGATTTATTTAGATGAAATGTTATTGATTATTGTTTTGATTGACTTAGTTGTATTGAAATACATTAATTTGAATATAATATATTATCAGAGGGAATAGAGAGGGGGTTTCTAATGATTTAATCTGAACTATATAAGTATGACTTTGCTTTTGGACAATTGATTACCCTGCCACCAAACAAGCACTTGTTTGAAAAAACTAATAAAACTTGTTTTTTAAAAAAACAACAGAGGGATAGAATCAAGATCACATGAAATGTTAATACCATTTTACATTGCATTGGTAAGGCCACACTTGGAATACTGCGTCCAGTTTTGGTCACTACGATGTAAAAAAGACTCTAGAAAGAGTACAGAGAAGAGCAACAATGATGATTAGGGGACTGGAGGCTAAAGCATATAAGGAACGGTTGCTGGAATTGGGTATGTCTATTTTAATGAAGAGAAGGACTAGAGGTGACATGATAGCAGTGTTCTAATATCTAATGCCACAAAGTAGAGGGAGTCAAGCTATTCTCCAAAGCACCTGAAGGCAAGACAAGAAGCAATGGATGGAAACTAACCAAAGAGAGAAGCAACCTAAAACTAAGGAGAAATTTCCTGACAGAACAATTAATCAGTGGAACAACCTGCCTCCAGAAGCTGTGAATGCTCCAACACTGGAAGTTTTTAAGAAGAGAATGGACAGCCATTTGTCTGAAATGGTATAGGGTTTCCTGCCTGAGCAGGGGGTTGGACTAGATGAGCTCCAAGGCCCCTTCCAACTTTATTATTATTATTATTATTATTATTGTTGTTGTTGTTGTTGTTGTTGTTGTTATTAATCGCACAGTCAACTGGATGTTCAGACTGTATTTGGCATTTTTGTCTACCTATCGAGCCCTTACCAAGGACCTGGATAGGCAGATGTGGATGTTTGAATTGATGGTATTACAGATATCATCGCAGGATGGAAACTGTTCCTAGTAAGGCCGCCTTCTGCAATTGACTGATGGCAAATTTGTCAATGACAATGGTGTCTAAATAGTGCTCCAGTTGTTTTGGGATTGCACCCAAGGCGCCTATTACTATTGGTACTATCCTTGCTTGCCTTTGCCACAGTCATTCTATTTCTATTTGTAGATCTTTGTATTTTGTTACCTTCTCCAGTTCCTTCTCTTCTATTCTGCTGTCTCCAGGCACTGCCACGTCCACTATCCAGACTTTTTTGTCTTTCCTATCAACAATTGTTAAGTCCGGGGTGTTATGTGGCAGGTGCTTGTCTGTTTGAATTCTAAAGTCCCAGAGAATTTAACTTTTCATTTTCTATGACTTTCTCTATTTTATGGTCCCACCAGTTCTTGCTTGCAGGCAAATGATATTTCTACCGGTTCTTGCAATGCACCATTGTTGCTACTTTGTCATGCCGCTGCTTGTACTCAGTCTGTGCAATCTTCTTGCAGCAGCTTACCAGGTGGCCCATTGTTTCTTCAGCTTCTTTGCATAGGTGGCACTTACTAGCTGCTGCTGTCTTCTCAATTTTGACTTTGTATGCATTTGTCCTTAAGGCTTGGACTTGTGCAGCCAGAATTAGTCCCTCAGTCTCTTTCTTCAACTTTCCTGCTCTTAGCCATTGCCAGGTCTTGTTATTATCTGCTTTCCCAGCTATTTTTTTAATGTACTCGCCATGTAGTGCTTTGTCTTTCCATGTCTCTATTCTGTTCTTCATTTGGTCTTTCTTGTAGGCCAGTTTGGTCTCTCCAGTAAGCCTTCCTGATATACTAACTTCAGTGCATCTTCATCATTGTCCTTCAGATATTCTTCCAAAGCTATTTTTTCTTGTTCAACCATCTGATGTACTTGCAACATTCCACACCCACATATTTGCCTTGGTAGATAGAATCTGCCAATGTCACTGCATGGATGAAGGGCATGATTCATTGTCATTATTTTTCTGGTCTTCCTATCCATTGCTTTTAGTTCTGCTTGAGTCCAGTCCACTATTCCAGCTGTGTATCTAATGACTGGAATTGCCCAGGTGTTGATTGCCTTCATGGTATTTCCTCCATTAAGTTTGGACTTTAAGATCTTCTTCACTCTCTTGATATATTCACCTCTAATCTTTTTCTTGATTTCAGTGTGCTTGATGTTGTCAACTTGAAGGATACCCAAGTATTTGTAGTAATCTTCCTCATCCAGACTCTTAATGTTATTTTCCTGGGACATCTTGATTCCTTCAGTTTTCACTATTTTTCCTTGTTTGATAGTAAGCCAAACTCCATTGCAATATCTTGGCTATATATACAGACAGTGTTGAGTAGTGATTCTATTTCAGATAATGTTTTTCCATACAGCTTCAGATCATCCATGTAAGGGAGGTGGGATAGTCTGGCAGATGTTTTTGATGTTTGATATCCATAGCCTGAATTATTCAGTATTATTGACAGAGGAAACAGTGCAATAACAAATAGTAGTGGTGATAGTGAATCTCCTTGAAATATTCCTCTCTTGATATTAACCTCTCCCAGTCTTTCACCATTGACCTGCAACTGTGTCTTCCATTATGCCATCGATCTTTGCACAAACTTTCTGATGTTTCTACTGACTCCTGTAATTTCTAGGCACTTGATTATCCAGTCATGTGGCAGAGAGTCAAATGCCTTTTTGTAGTCAATCCATGCCACATTCAGGTTGGTCTTCCTTCTCTTGCAGTTTTCCAAGATCATTGTGTCTATTAGGAGTTGATCTTTTGTTCCTCTGCTATTGGGGTGGTTTCCTTTCTGCTCAGGTAGAAAGAGATTGTTTTCAACTAGATGCTGTTGGATTGCATCAGCTACCACGCCAGTTAGCAATTTGAAAGTTGTTGGTAAGCAGGTAATTGGCCTGTAGTTGCCTGGTGTTGCTCCTTTTGCTGGATCTTTCATTATCAGGTAGGTTTTCCCAGTTGTTAGCCACTTTTCAATTTCACCTCCTTGTAGTATGTTGTTGAACTGCTTGGCAATGAGTGGGTATAGAACAGTTAGATGTTTCAATCAAAAACCATGTAGTTCATCTTCACCTGGTGCTGACCAATTCTTGATTTTCCTTGCTCTTTTCTCTATCGTTTCTGCTGTTATTAGTTCTCTCTTTTCAGCTTCTGTTTTATTTGTATCCACCTCTTTTAACCAAGCTGCGTCCTTGTTGTATTTCTTTGGGTTATCCCCTATCTTCATCCAGAACTGCACTATTTCTTCCTTGTCAGGTACTGACTGATTCATTGCAGTTTCTCCATTAATGGATTGGTAGAAACATTTCTGATTGGATTGAAATTGGAGGTTCTGCCTATAATTTGCAATTCAAGCTTCGTATCTGTTGATCTTCCTGGCTATAGCTGTTATTTGCTGCTTTATTATTTCCAGTGTTTCCTTGATCTTCCTTGTTTCTAAGTGGTATTTCTTGATTAGGTATTCTTTGATTTTCTTGTTCTTCAGCTTCTTTTCTTTCATCTATTCTAGCTTGCTTGCATCTGATCTTAACTTGCTGATCTTATTTTCCAGTCTAACCTTCCATTTTTGTGGTGTACTGTTTGATTTTTTTTCTTCTTTGTTGATTTTGGATCCCAGATATTCAGTTATAACTGCAGTGTGCTGTACATTAGTTGGTTTGTTTCTTGCAATGAATTGGTGCTTATGCTTGATATTGCAGTATATGCATCTTTTAATGCTTGTGCTAGCTGCTTCTTTGTAACAAGCTTCAATGCAGGCAGCCTTATTCTCTTGTTTTTGTGCTGTTCTAGATGCTCAGTTATTCTTTGTTTCAATTATTTTATTTCTTTAGTTAGAGGGCTTTGTTCTTCCTGAGGAAGAGGTGTCTGGTTTCCAAATGATATTATTATTGTTGTTGTTATTGTTGTTGTTATTATATGGGTCTATGACATTAATGAGTTTTATTATGTTGTATTGTATAGTGTTATTTTGGTTATATTTTCATACAATTTTACAGTTGTATTATGTTACAATTTTATACAAACTGCTTACTTATCTGAAACTGTACTTCCTCAAGTGAATTCATACAACCTAACCACCCAATTGCCTAATCTCAGGTTGCTTCATTGTGCCTTCAAATCTGCTGTTTCAGAAGGGGTTTGGTAGGCGCTGCATCTATTCATGTGGGGTTCTATCCCTTACAATTCTGTAAGGCTCTATATGTTTGAATTTGCATACTTAATTACACAACTCTATGATTCAAATACTTTTGAGATGTAAGCCCCTTATGTGAAAAAGAATGGGATCATAAGGTGACCAAATGGAGTTTTCCAGGGCTGCATCAATGTGTGAGCAAATGTGTATTCTAGAGCAGGGCTTTTCAACCTTTTCACCTATTGTACCACTTTTAGGATATGGCAATATCCGAGTACCACCAGTCGCCTAACAAGGTGTCAAAAACTTGATGACCAAAAATAAAGGAAAAAAGTGATAAAGTATAGGTAGTCGTTGACTTATAACAGTTCACTTAGTGACTGTTTGAAGTTACAACAGCACTGAAAAAAGTGACTTATGACCATTTCACACTTATGACCATTTCAGCATTCCCAGGGTCATGTGATTTACATTCGGATGCTTGGCAGCTGATTCATATTTATGATGGCTGTAGTGTCTCAAGGTCATGTGATCCCCTTCTGCAACCTTTTGACAAGAAAAGTCAATGGGGAAACCAGATTCACTTAACAACCTTTTATATCAGGGTGTCAAACTCAATTTCATTGAGGGCCGCATTAGCATTGTGGTTACTGTGTGGGGGGGTCCTTCCTTCCTTTTTCCCTGCCTCTCTCATTCTCATTCTCATTCTCATTCTCATTCTCATTCTCATTCTCATCTCCTTCCTTCCTTCCTTCCTTCCTTCCTTCCTTCCTTCCTTCCTTGCTTCCTTCCTTCCTTCCTTCCTTCCTTCCTTCCTTCCTTCCTTCCTGCCTGCCTGCCTGCCTGCCTGCCTGCCTGCCTGCCTGCCTGCGCTGATCCTGGCACTTCTGCTGAGCCCTGACAGCTGATCGGCACTTCTATAGGGCTGTCAGGGCTCAGCAGAAGCACCAAGATCAGTGCCAGGGTCCAGCTGATTGGCGCTTCTGGGCGGCTTAGCAGAAGCACTGATCAGCTGTAGCTTTGAGCACTGATCCTGGGCTCCTGCCGAGCCTCCATAGCCCTGTAGAAGTGCACACTGATCTTGGGGCTCCTGCTCAGCTCACTCGCTCACCCTTCCTCCAAAAACAGGTCACTCGCTCGCCCTTCCCCCCAAACACACTGCTTGCTAAACAGGCCGCTCACTCACGCGCCCTTCCCCAAAAAACATGCGGCTTGCTAAACACGCCGTTTGCTTACGCGCCCTTCCCCCAAAAACATGCCGCTCACTAAACACACCGCTCACTCACTCATCCTTCTCCCGAAAACATACTGCTTGCTAAACAGGCCACTTGCTCATGCGCCCTTCCCTTGAAAACATGCCGCTCGCTAAACACGCCGTTCGCTAACTCATCCTTCACTCGAAAACATGCCGCTTGCTAAACAGGCCGCTTGCTAATGCATCCTTCACCCAAAAACATGCCGCTTGCTAAACAGGCCACTCACTAACTCACGCTTCCCTCGAAAACACACCGCTCGCTCACTTGCCCTTCCTCTGAAAACAGGCCACTTGCTCTGTCTCTTCTCACTGCTTTGGTAAGAAAAGCCTCTTCTCTTCTCACTCTGCCCCTTTTATACTTCTCTTCTCTCTGCCCTTTTCTCTTCCAGGTGCGCCGGAAGCTCCAATTACCATGTTGCCACGTGCGCCAATCCTGGGGCTTCTGCCAAGCTCTGCAGCTTCAGCTGATCTCCTCCAGGTCTGTGTGGTGCCACTTTAGCTGATTCCCTCCCCCGCTACACTTGGCTAGGGCTCACATACCACCAGCCAGGTGCTAAAGTACCACTGGTGGTATGTGTATCACTGGTTGAAAAGCCCTGTTCTAGAGAACTGGATTAAGGTGGAAGATGATCCCATATAGCTGTCCCACACGGATATTGCCTTGAGGGAAGGCTGCTAATGCTGATGTAATTCTTGTGGAATTAATGCAAATTGGAAGGAAGCACACTATTTCTCAGCAGATGGTTGCCATTTTCCATTTGAAAAACTCTTAACCAGCAGCTTGGAGGATGAAGATAGAGACTTTTAGCATTTTTGGGAGATGCCTCTAAAATAGCAACTGTATCTAAGATAGAACAGAGAAGATTGCAGCCTAAAAAAATACACGGCTGAAGAAAGAACAAGAAGGTTCTTATGCATATATGTTTGCGGAATAAAAGTCACATCTGCATCCTGTTGAGCATCAGCCCTATTGTGTAGCAATCATACTGAGGGAAGGATACACTGCAGCAGCAAAGAGATAAACTTACTTGAGTGCCACACAAGCTACAGCTAGAGGATAATTCAGACATTTGAGCTAGAGTGAGTCAGATGATTAGAAATAATATTTACCTATTCACCAATGCCTTATTCAGTATCGGAACCATATAGCAATCCAAATGGAACAGTTAGCTCAGATCATAAACCAATTAACCAATATTAGCATGGCTTTTCCCAGTGGGACCCAAGCTAATCCTATTACTGACACAGCAGCAACAGCCATCACCAAAACTATTCAGATCCAAGTACCTGCTTCCCTGCCAGACAAATGCTACAAGAATCAAAGCAAATCTAATGCTTTGTATAGTATGAAGCAGTGGTGGGATTCAGCTGGTTCACACCACTTCGGCATAATTGGTAGCTAATTTTTTGTTGCCCAGGCCCAGAATGGACTTCTGGAAGTGGCATCCACACAGAGAACCGGTTGTTCACATATTTAAATCCCAACATATATGAACTATATGTTTCCTTGAGACAGATTATCACCCCATTGGCCAAACCTATGGAGATTTTATAATTACCCTAATAACACAGAGAGTTGTAAAGTGGGTATAATCTACCACCCTAACCCTACATAAGAAAAGCAGCTGATGAAGAATATCTCTGACTTTCTGCTCTCAAATTAGGATGTGGATACAATAAAGAAAAACTTTAATTGATAGTTCAAAGATAGTCTTTGAATGAAATATAAAATAACCTCATTTATCATGGCATAACCTCATTTATCAGGGCATACAATAATGGCACTAACCCAGATCTGTGTGGACACTGATGGAAAGTTCAAGGAATTACAAGAGTACAACCAGGGAAGGAAGATTCCATTTTCACTTCCTTTGTCTCCTTCCCACCATTTTACCCACAAATTACAGACTATACAAATTAATCCCATGCAGCTGAAAGCTAGAAGAGCTCTGTTATCTATCTATGCAAAGTTGTGAGGCCCAAGGTCTCTGGACATCACATCACAGAACTCAGGAGGTTACAACGCTAAAGCTCAGGATGTTACAACACAGCCAACCACCCAGGATGTTGCAACACAAAACTCAGGATATCACTACACTAGATCTCAGGATGTAATCACACAACCCATTACCCAGGTCGTTATAACACAAAAGACTAATGATCACACAGCCAGCACCTCAACTACTCAGGATGTTACGAAACAGCCAAACAATCCACAAACAATGGCTCCCACACAGCCAACCAATCCACCTACAGCAACTAAGCCAGCACTCCACCCACCCCCACCAGTATTTATAGAGAGACGGCAGCTGCGATCACACTTTGCTCGCACAGGCACGAAGCCAAAGACCCCAGCCTGAAGATGACGAGTGGGACCTCGTCGAAACGTCGCCAAGATACTCTCAATCTTACACGAGAAAAGACCCGAATACGCCAAGACCTGCATATATATATATGTGTGTTTTCTGAGGTTTTCGCGGGTGTTTGTATGTAGGTCTTTGGTTATTCGGGTTTTCTCCCGCGTAAAATTGGAAGTGTCTTGGCGACGTTTCAACGAAGTCCCATTCGTCATCTTCAGGCTGGTGTCTTCAGCTTCGTGCTCACCATCTCAAATCCCCCTGCAGTTCAGACTAACCTGAGCACAACAAAGCCCCCACCCAAACAGAACACTCCCCCATCCAATCAGAGCACAGCCAACCCCCATCCAATCAGAGCACAGCCAAGCTCCTTAACCAATCAGAACACACCTCCACCCAATCAGAACACAGCCAAGCTCCCACCCAATCAGTTCAAACCCCACTGGCAGTTAAAAGGAAGAAACAGCTGCGATCACACATTACTCCTAGAAGCACGAAGCTGAAGACACCAGCCTGAAGATGACGAATGGGACTTCGTC
>NW_015386633.1:331927-334326 GCF_001527695.2 Protobothrops mucrosquamatus | reverse complement strand
AGAGGGGTGATCCCATAGGTGCTCCTTCTATCTGTTTGTATCTTTGTCCATTGTGGATGAAGTATGTGTTGGTTAGGCAGTGGTTGGTCAGATCTAGGATGTGCTTAGGGGGGTTGTATTTGTTTTGGATAGCTGTCAAGGCTTCTTTGATAGGCACTTGGGTGAAGAGGGATGTGACATCGAAGCTCACGAGTAGGTCACTGGGTTGTAGATTTTGTTTCTTTATTGTTTCTATGAAGTGGAGTGAGTTTTGTATGTGTGAGGAGATGGATTCTGTGTAGGGCTGAAGTTGTTTGGCGAGAAATTTGGCAAGATTCTGTAGAGGTGAGCCTATGGAGCTGACTTTGGGTCTGAGTGGTGTTCCTTCTTTGTGAATCTTGGGGAGGCCATAGAGCTTGGGGCATCTGGATGATTTCTCTCTGGGGATGATTCTTTGCTGGATCTTTTCACTGATGGGAGAGGCTTTTATTTTGGATTTGGTGGTTTGTAGGTGGTGGGGTCTGTGTTTAGAGGTTTGTAAGCGGGGTCTTGGAGTAGGTTGGATAGTTTGGCTTGGTAGTCTGATGTGTTCATCACTACCGTGGCATTACCTTTGTCTGCTGGGAGAATGATTATGTTGTTGTCTTTCCTCAGGTTGGTGAGTGCTTTTTGTTCTTCTTTATGTAGGTTGCTTCTAGGTGGATTGCTGGAGAAAAGGACGTTGGTGACTTCAAGTCTGATTTTGTTGGCTTCGTCTGGGTTGATTTTGGTTAGGGTAGCTTCAACTCCGCATATGATGTTTTCTGTGGGGATGCGTTTGCGGGCGACTGCAAAGTTGAATCCTTTGGAAAGGACATTGGTTTCTGCTATGGTGAGGGTCCTGTCTGATATGTTGTGTACTGTTCGTTTCATGAGTTGCTGTTGAGGAGGGTTGGGCTTTTGGCGTTTTTCTAGTCTGTGGAGTTTGTTGGTGTGTGTGTCTGTCTTGTGGGAGGTTTCTGTTTTGGCTCTCCAGAGGGCTAGTTGTTTGGATTTGTCCCAGAGTGCTGGGTGGATTTTGTTACTGAGTTTGAGGTGAAGAATGAGTAGGTCCCTATTGGTTTGGTCTAGTAGGAATCTTTTCTTGTGGAGTTCGTTTCTGATTAGGGCTAATTCAGTTCTTTTCAGGATCCTTTTGGTGGCTGAGGTTTTGGAATGGAATTTTAGTTGGAAGCAAGTGGGGATCACGTTTTTGTCTCGGCAGTTGCGTAGGAATGTGAGGTCACATAAGATGGTGGCTCTTCGGACTTCGAGTTTTTCGTAGGTCCTGGTGAGCAGGAAGGTTTCCTTACCGTAGAGGTAAGATATTTGTTTTCGTAGATTTTAACGGGTACAGGTATGCAGGTCTCGCGTATTCGGGTCTTTTCCCGTGTAAGATTGAGAGTATCTTGGTGACGTTTTGACGAGGTCCCACTCACCAAGTATTGCCAAGATACTCTCAATCTTACACAGGAAAAGACCCGAATACACCAAGACCTGCATACCTGTACCCGTGAAAATCTACGAAAACAAATATTATATATGTCTTTGGTTATTCGGGTTTTCTCCCACGTAAAATTGGAAGTGTCTTGGCGATGTTTCGATGAAGTCCCATTCGTCATCTTCAGGCTGGTGTTTTCGGCTTTGTGCTTCTAGGAGCAATGTGTGATCGCAGCTGTTTCTTCCTTTTAACTGCCAGTGGGGGTGTGAACTGATTGGGTGGGAGCTTGGCTGTGTTCTGATTGGGTGGAGGTGTGTTCTGATTGGTTAGGGGCTTGGCTGTGCTCTGATTGGATGGGGGTGTGTTCTGTTTGGGTGGGGGCTTTGTTGTGCTCGGATTAGTCTGAGTTGCAGGGGGATTTGAGATGGAGAGCTGCGTTGCTGTTGTTTGGCTTCGCGTTCGTGGTTGTGCCATATCTTCATGGTGGGTGTCAGTTTGCTTTATGTATGGATCGGAGGGGTTTAAAATGGCTAATGGTGCAGCTGTGGTCTGGCTTCTGGCTTGTGGTCGTGCCTCATCATTGGTGTGGGTTTGGGTTTGCTTTTTATGTGGATGTGTGGTGGCAACATCATGTCTGGTTTTCATGAGTGTGGGTCTAGTGTCATTCTTTGTGTTAGGGACTCATTTGTCAATAAGGGCGGGTTTCCAAAGACCTACATACACACACCCGCAAAAACCTCAGAAAACAAATATATATATATATATATATATATATATATATATATATATATATATATATATATATATATATATATATATATATATATATATATATATATATATATATATATATATATATATATATATATATATATATATATATATATATATATATATATATATATATATATATATATGTTCAAAGTCAGTCAATAGACGTGAGCACCAGGGAATAAATAAT
>NW_015386633.1:291262-331593 GCF_001527695.2 Protobothrops mucrosquamatus | reverse complement strand
CATGACCGAGTGATCGTAGCTCCAATCCGCTTTCTCCCATCCTCCTTGTTGTTAGAAGTGAGGGAAGGAGAATCAATCCTCCCCCTCCTTCCATTCACCTCCCGACCAATTCTAACCAAGCTGTTAATACAGTGATCGGGGGTTATGATTTTCTCCCTTCTTGTTTCGCTGTGGGTATCTTCAATTCTCCTATTGGCTGTGACCGGGCTGTGACCGGGCCCAGATAGTCCTCCTGTGTCATGACGCTCATTGTACTAGCCTCACCCCTGGTCGTGCCTTGCCATCCCCTAGGCGTCCCTGGTACGGGGGGAGTACACTCATCTCTCTCGCTGGTCTCTATCTGCCGGTCTCTTGGTACAGAGGGGGTTCTCTCTTCCTCCTTCTCCTCATACAAGCGATCCCACCACTCAACCTTCCTACATTCATCCCCAACCCTCATTCTACAACCATCCTTCCCTTCCTTCCCCTCCCTTAACTTCTCACATCTAACCTTCCTTCTCGCCCCTAAGGGTTGCCTCTTATCTGTCAATCCAGCAGCGCTATCTCCGATCATTCCTCTTCCCTTTTTTGCTTGTTTCTCCAGCCCCTCGTCCTTGGAGGCGTGTCCGGTCCCCGCAATGGTGGTGGTCAATTACCCTGGTGGTGGTCAATTACCACCCCAGGGTGCATGCCAGTCACCGTGCCCGCGGATACACTCCCACTGCCTTCTTCTTCCAACGACGTCATCTCCATGGGGGGGTGCATTCATTTCTCCGCTCGCTCTCATTTCCTTTCCGGTTCCTCTGGGAACGCGTGACCGGTCCGGGGCCGTATGCCCCCATTGTCTTCCTTCCTCGTAGCCCTCTATGCTCTTGATGTGGTGATGTCCCTGGGGGGTGGCAAGCCGCGCTATCCGTCAGGCCACGCAACTCGGTGCTGAAGGTGTCAAGCTCCTCTCGTTCGTCCCTCTCTTGTCCGGGAGGTTTGGCGGGGGGGAGACGGGGTGCTTCATCCGGTGGACAGCTACTCCTCGTTTGGACGAGGAGAGAGGACCCTTGTGACTGCAAGGGTCCACGGTCGTAGCGACCCCCATAGCGGTGGAGTCGACGCAACTCTCCAAGCAGCAACAGCGCTGCATCCCCAGTCGCACGCTCTCCTTTTCTTCCCCCAAACTCCTCTCATGGCGCCGGGTGGTATCCAGTGCAACAGCTACCGAGCCCCTAGTATTCGTAGGCTCAGACGCCTGCACCGGCCTCACTCCAGCGTCCACAGCCAGGGGGGTATCGGCTCGTAAGCCACTGTTCCTTTTCCGGGCATTGTCCCTCCCGAGTGGGGGAGGAGGGGTAGGGTCGCCGTTCCTATTGCGGTTAGTCCATATCGGCTGCTTGCATGTCTCCCATGTCCTTAACGTTAGATACGCCAGGCGCAGGTCTATATGCCGGTTAATGGACTCCTTGCGCGACAACCAGGCCTCCTTAAGTAGCCTGCCACCTTTGGTGGCATCACTGGCAATCACCTCCACAGCATCAAAGCCAAACCTATGCCCAGACTCTACCATATGGGTGAAAATCTGGGAGTACTGCTCCCCTCTTTTTACGGCCAATTTGTGCTCTTGAACTCTCGTTTTAACCCTTTTGGAAGTCTCACCCACGTAGTTACTGGAGCAGTCCTCACAGTTGATTCTGTAGACCACTCCAGATTTCTCTGCCATGGGGAGTGGGTCTTTAGGTCTCATGAGGCACGAGCGCAATGTCCGGCTAGGTTTATGCGCCACCATGATCTTATAAGGTGCCAGCAACCTAGCCGTGGCCTCCGAAACATTATTGACATACGAGAGGGTAACACATGTAGTTTGAGAAGGTGAAGCCGATACCCCCCCGGCTGTGGACGCTGGAGTGAGGACGGTGCAGGCGTCTGAGCCTACGAATACTAGGGGCTCGGTAGCTGTTGCACTGGATACCACCCGGCGCCATGAGAGGAGTTTGGGGGAAGAAAAGGAGAGCGTGCGACTGGGGATGCAGCGCTGTTGCTGCTTGGAGAGTTGCGTCGACTCCACCGCTATGGGGGTCGCTATGACCGTGGACCCTTGCAGTCACACATCGGGAGCGCAACCTCATGTGTGGGGAGCGCGAGAGCTGAGGCATAAGAACGAGGATGGGTTAATACGGCAACCCGGATCCCCGCCGCACCCGATCCACCCGCCGTGCCCAAAAGGGGTTTCCCCGCTGGAAGGCGTATGGAAGAAAGGTAGCCCGGGACTCCCTCAGCTGGAGGTGGCTGTGTGTGCCCGAGAGTTGTCCCAGGGTGAGACGAAGGATAGGAGGGCGACTCTGGAGTTGCGAGCCGGGTGGAGCCAGACGGGAGAAAGTAACAAGGGAGATCGACCGGATGGAGCATGGAAACTCCCTCCCCCGCGCGCATTTAGCATTGGCGAAATGGAGGGTGGAGATGTGACCTCTGGGTTACAGCCCGAACCGGATTGGACGGGGGTGAACAAGGAGAGGAGACGATCAAATGGGGTGCGGAAGCAGCCTCAGTACGTGTCCAACGTTTGTACGACCGCACAACAGGTGTTGTCTCCTGGGCTGCAGCCCGAGTCGAACCAGATGGAGGGAAATGAGGAGAGAGGACGATCAAATGGAATGCAGAAGCAGTCTCCGTGCATATCCAATGTTTATACGATCGTACAACAAACATTGCGGAATGGGGTTGACTATGGGATGGAGGAGGTGGGAAAGAAGGGGATGAGTGTGGCGAATGACACGGATAATGATGGCCATATGGGAGTAGAACGGAAAGAGGGATTTGAGGACGGAGTCGAGGACGTTATGCCTGTAGTGGAGCCCCGTGCAAACGGGTGTGACAGCGGTAAGGAAGGAAGGGGGGAGGGCCGTAGGGGGCATCCCAAGGAGCAGAAGAGGGGACAACTGGATGGCACTGGTGTGCCAGGTGAGGCTAGGTGCCCTCATGGTGCACGGACACGGAGGAATGGGGGCGTGAGCGGTAATGCAAGGATAATTAAAGAGAGTGATGAGGGGCATACATCGATTGGTTATCCAGGACCCGTCACGAGATCTAGGGCCCGGGCGCAGGCGTTGGCTGGCCTATAAATGGTTTCTCCCATTGAGTTATTCTGTACCCTGACGATGTTGGTAGGATTCAACGAAAGCTAGGTCCCTTTTTAATGTTCTTTTAAAGGTTTTTAATGTTTTATTAAAACTTTTAACTGTTTTATAACCTCCTGGTGCTCACGTTTGTTTCCTATCATGGATATACCCAGGAGTCACTCGTTTGTCTTCAGTGTTATTTAAAAATGCAAATCCTGGGCATATCAATAAAAATATAAGAAAAACGAACAACCAAAAAGAAGAATGCAAGATTTGTTTAAAATACACTCTTTGTATAGTTTGCTTCACTTACAATATAAGTCACAATTGTTCAAATGTTATGCTTAATGCTGTTTATTAAACTTAATTGCTTTTTCTAAGAGTATATATAGTATGTAATTCTTTTGCTTGTCCTTACACTAAACACATGACATATCATGGCATTACAAAGAAAATAAGGATGAAATATACCAAATATATGAAAGATAGAACTGTGTCCAAAATAATTAAAAATAAAACTGAAACCTGCTGATCACCTTAGTATGTATTCCCCTAAGATACTAAACAATGCAGCAATGTCAGAATTAAAGTTTCAAACAATTCATTTCCAAATTGATCATATGATTTCTTATGACTCTTATAGTTAATTTCTTTTAAAAAGAAAGGACAGCTTTGTTATTTGCTGATAACATCTCACAGCATATTCTTATTAGAAACTCATGTCTTTATTTTACTTGTACTTTATTTTACTTGAACATTTAAGCAATAGCCTCATAATGTTCAAGACTGGAGGAACTATGAGTTTCAACGTAAACTGGAAGTCAAAGAACCTAATAATCATTTCTGTATAGCCAACGGGGTTTTATGTTTGTTTCTCAAACAATAGTGTCTGCTGCCACATGGTAAATTACTTCTGAAACAAAGAGCTTTCATAAATTTATGATATGAAGCACTGGTCTGCTGCAAAAATCCCACTAGACATGCTCAGGCCAATGGAAAATATCATTTTGAATCTTATTTCTTACATCCACTCACTTTAGATATGTATATATATGAGTGTGCAACAATACATGTATGAGCCCACAAATATACATGTGAAGACATTTAGCACATAATTAGATAATGTCACAATCTTTAAAAACAGAGTGCATTTTTATATACAGATTATATTTCTGGAACTAAAATATAAATCTAGAAGTATAAAACTAGTCTTTATTTATGAGGATCAGTTTTTTTCTATAAAATAATTTGAGGAAGCCTACATACACATAATTAATCAAAAGGGAATCACAAAAGATGGGGTTTTTTTTTTTGCAGAATCCATATGCTAATGCATTGCACCAAGCTTTAAAATGTAGTGTTTGTGGAAAAGTACCATAAAACTGTTAAAATGATAAAGATGCTTTCTAGCTGCTGTTTGGAATGCAGAAATATAGAACTGCGTGTTATACACAAGAAAAAAAAATGGAATGCTGGGGAAACTCAAGAAGCTTGGGAAATTTTGAAAAACAAGATAATAAAAGCCCAGTCTAGCACAATAACAACAAAGAGGAAAAATAACAGCTCTCAAAAGAAACCAGCATGGCTGCAGAAAGAACTCTCTGACAAATTGAAAGATAAAAAGGACAAGTATAGAAAGTGGAAAGAGGGGCACATAACTAAGTCAGAATATCAGCAAATAGCCCGAGCCTCCAAAGATGAAGTGAGGAAAGCCAAGTCTCATAATGAACTAAGGCTTGTGACCAAAGTCAAAAATAACAAAAAAGCTTCTTTCAACATGTAAAAAACAAGAAAAAAGTGAAGGAGATGATTGGTCCATTAGTGGGGGAAAGTGGCAAGAAGGTGACAAGCAACAGGGAGAAAGCAGAACTATTTAACTCATTTTTTGTATCTGTCTTTACACAAAGGGAAAAAACAGACCAACCTATCAAAAACAGTACATTAGAAAACAGATTAGAAAAACAAGTTAAGATAGGCAAGAAAATGGTAAGTGAGCACCTGTCCAGCCTAGACGAGTTCAAATCGCCAGGACCAGATGGATTACACCCCAAGGTTCTCAAGGAACTGGCAGATGTGATCTCAGAACTACTGAACTATATTTTTCAAAGATCCTGGAGCACAGGGGAATTACCAGACGACTGGAAAAGAGCTGATGTAGTTCCTATCTACAAAAAAGGAAAAAAAATGGACCCAGGAAATTACAGACCTATCAGCCTGACCTCAATACCTGGGAAGATTCTGGAAAAGATAATCAAACAACGAATCAATGAACACCTAGAGGCAAACAAAGTCATTACTAAAAGCCAACATGGGTTTGTCAAAAATAGATCATGCCAGACAAATCTTATTGCATTCTTTGACCAAGTGACAAAATTAGTGGATCAGAGGAATGCTGTGGATATAATTTACTTGGACTTCGCTAAGGCATTTGATAAAGTAGATCACAACCTACTACTTGACAAGATAGAAAAATGTGGGGTAGAAAGCACCACCACCATATGGATCCGTAGCTGGCTGACCGGCCGTACTCAGCGTGTGGTCCTCAATGGAACCGCAACTACATGGAGGGAAGTGTGTAGTGGGGTGCCCCAGGGCTCTGTTCTGGGCCCAGTGCTCTTCAACATCTATATCAACGATTTGGACAAGGGGATAGATGGGGAACTCATCAAATTTGCAGACGACACCAAGCTGGCAAGAATAGCCAACACTCCAGAAGACAGGCTTAAGATACAGAAGGATCTGGACAGACTTGAACACTGGGCGCTATCTAACAAAATGAAATTCAATGGTGAAAAAAGCAAGGTTCTAGATTTAGGCAAGAAAAACCAAATGTACAGGTGTAGTATAGGGGGTACCTTGCTCAATCGTAGTAACTGTGAGAGGGACCTCGGAGTCCTAGTGGACAATCACCTAAATATGAGCCAGCAGTGTCCTGCAGCTGCCAAAAAGACCAACACAGTGCTAGGCTGCATTGACAGAGGGATAGAATCAAGATCACGTGAAGTGTTAATACCACTTTACAATGCCTTGGTAAGGCCACACCTGGAATATTGCATCCAGTTTTGGTCACCGCAATGTAAAAAAGATGTTGAGACTCTAGAAAGAGTACAGAGAAGAACAACAAAGATGATTAGGGGACTGGAGGCTAAAGCATATAAGGAACGGCTGCTGAAATTGGGTATGTCTAGTTTAATGAAGAGAAGGACGAGGGGGGACATGATAGCAGTGTTCCAATATCTCAGGGGCTGCCACAAAGAAGAGGGTGTCAAGCTATTTTCCAAGGTGCCTGAAGGCAGGACAAGAAGCAATGGGTGGAAACTAATCAAGGAGAGAAGCAACCTAGAACTAAGGAGAAACTTCCTGACAGAACAATTAACCAGTGGAAAAACCTGCCTCCAGAAGCAGTGAATGCTCCAACACTGGAGATTTTTAAGAAGAGACTGGATAGCCATTTGTCCGAAATGGTATAGGGTTTCCTGCCTGAGCAGGGGGTTGGTCTAGATGACCTCAAAGGTCCCTTCCAACTTTACTATTATTATTATTGTTATTATTAAATAAATCACTAATTGATGCAAGGGTCAATGCCTATGGATCCTTTAACAAGGAGGATACTTTTTTCTCTATCCTAGATTTCCTGAGCAATGTTTGGATATAAGTGGTCCTACTGTTGGATAAAATAATGAAAAATTTAAATGATCTTGTGCTAGCAATTTCATTCATCAGATAAATTGCTATCTTGCCATCTCAGATTAAAATCAATATCCTTAATTATTATTAGTCTTTGTTGCAATATATTCTACCTGATCACTTTATATGCATATATGTAAACAATGGATATGGATGTCATTTTATTCTAAACTGATTTTCTTCTTCTTGTGGGTCATGTGTTAGAAACAGGGTAATAAATGTTTACGGCTATATATATGTATCGCTATCACTTAAAAGTCTGAAAAAGCTAAAGACACATTCCAAATTTCAAATAAATAAAAACAAGGATTGAACACCTTAAGCAGAAAAGATTAACAATCCACTCTCAATCTGGCAAGTTCTTTAGTTCAACTTGTTTATGCTAAAACAATTGTCTAAATGAGACCTAGATTGAAATTATGGTGAGAAGGCTCAGTTACCGGATTTTGTAACATGGAATAAAAATAGAGTATGGTGAATTACTTGAAAAGAACAAATGAGAGTTCTATATAAAGCAAAAGAATAGCATAAGCAACAGAGAATGCTGGCCAAATTTTATGCCACTTAAATCTTCCACTGTCATATCCTAGTGTTGTGTCAAAATGGACAAGTATGCGCTGGAGGAAACAGAAGAATAAGATACAATCTTCTGATTATCGGTTTCAATCAATGGTGGGATTCAGCCAGTTCGCACCACTTCGGCCAAACCAGTAGCTAATTTTTTGTTGCCCAGGCCCAGAATGGACTTCCAGAAGCAGTATCCACACAAAGAACCGGTTGTTCACATATTTGAATCCCACCACTGGTTTCAATATTATATAAACTCATCTTACACCAGCATAGGAATGTTGTCGAATGCTGCTCAATTGTTTGATACTGTCCTTTCAAAATTGTGTTTACTGTTTTTATGGTACCTCCCTTCAGCATTGATTTCAGAAACATTAACTTTCCTCTTTATCTGTTAGGGATTAAGGTAAGTAAATAAACTAATCAAACAGTGTTTCATTTTCTTCTTTTATTTTGCCATGCCTCTAATGCAGGGGTCCCCAACCCCCAGTCCATGGACCAGCACCGGTCCACAGCATGCCAGAAACTGGTGCACGCAAACAAGTGAAACACCATCTGCAGGATGCAGGCAACACGTGAAACCATGCCCCCTCTGAGCCGCACAAAAACTTCTCTCCATGGAACCGGTCCCTGGTGCCCAAAAGGTTGGGGGGCCGCTGCTTTACTGTATATATAAGCAACAAAACTTAAGGTTTGTAATTGGTTGAACTATTTTTTAATCCCACAAAAGAGTTATTCCCCACTTTCCTGTAGTCCAGTGTGTACCTCTACTATATGCTTACAGCTCCTTTGAAAAAAGCTTTTCATTCCCACTCCATACTTGGTCAAAGTCTATATATGAATAGAGGATACATAGTTCACACTGCATTTTTATTTGGAGAGTTGGATGTACAATTTAATCTTGAAGACTTCTTAGCAATTTAAAGCATGTTAAAAATTTTCCTTGAAAACATATCAGAATCAAATACTGGCACAGCTACTTTGGATTTTGGTTTTCATATCCCGTCTTTTGCTGCTGAGACTTAAACATTACTCCTCTGAATTTTAAGATTAACTGCCTATTAGCTGGGCAAAAGATGTACATATAATTACAATGGAGATTCTTCAGCCCTATTTAAAACATAGCAAATCTTTGGTGAACTGTTTCAGGACAGTAATTCACTGCAGGAGAGAAGAGGTGTGAGAAGACTTGTGTTATGTAACCTCTTCAGCATGAATGTAACATGAAAGAAATTTGCTTTTCAGCACAGTGTGGGCACCCATGGGAGGTCATCAATGGCAAGCTCCATGGGATGCTTCTGAAACTGGCATGTATCCTGCTGACTATGCATTTGTTCAATACTGGACCAACTCCAAGAACCTAAAACCTTCTTAGTATGAGCAGTTATTAGAAAAATTGTCCAGATGTTCAAACTTCTATAATATTATGTAGATTGATAAGTACTTTTTGCATTAGAGCTGATTAAAAGACAATGCTAGTAATGATACAATAATGCAGTTTTGTTGATAAAAGTATAGCTTCCAAAAATATTTTCAACGGCAAACAAGCCTCATGCATTCTGTTTGTCATAGTCAATGAAATAAGCTTTTCAAGGGTTCTTGATGGTTGTCAACAAAGATTCACGAATACTGGTTTAATTAGGTTTTTTTTAAGGCTTAAAAAAAGCTTATGAATACAAGTCTCTACTGGATTTCAATGCTCTAAGGACCCAGAAATAGATAAGAGGAAGGGTAAGAGTTCCTCAATTGTCTGGCTCATAAAACATGCAAATCCATAAAATAGGGCTTACAAATTACAATGGGCGGATTCACAAATATCATTATGGTTTAAAGTGAGGCTGAGTGCAGGCACAGAGTTACACACCATGTATTATTATCTGATAGTATTCTTCAATATGATGATCTCTAGATGTGTCAGCCCTTCAAGATGAATTAGACCAGACATGTCAAACACAAGGCCCGTGGGCCGGATGCAGCCCGCAAAGTGGTTTCATGTGGCCCGTGAAGCCATCCTGAAAACAGTAATGGAATGGCCCCCTCTGCCTTGGCTCTGGCCCAGGCTGTCCAGGAGCCAATGTACAATTTTGTGGTGGCCATCTATGCTGAAACGCATTCAGTTTTAGCTCCATAAGGCCGTCTGGAAACAGCGAGGAACCAGCCCCTGCCGCGTCGGCCCTGCCCCCTGGGTGCATGCTGGGGAGGTGTCACCCTTTGTGAGGAATGAAGAAATGCACCATCGCCTGGAAGTGGCCAGCAAATGGCCGTCACCTACTTCACATATCCGGCTTGATGGGCTCCAGGGGAGGGGTTTCGGCAGGCAGCAGGGCGCTCTCCTCACAGCGCCGAGAGGCTGAGCCAGGTGGCGCGAATCCAAAAAGAAGCACAACACCACCCAGGCCCCAGCCTGCCCGGTTTTGGCAGGCAGTGGGGTGCTCTCCTCACAGCGCCAAGAGCTTAGCCAGGTGGCGCAAATCTGATGAGAAGTGCAATGCTGCCTAGCCCCCAGCCTGCCCAGTTTCAGCAGGCAGCAAGGTGCAAAGCTGGCGAGCTTCGCACCACCCGGCTCAACCTCTCAGCGCTGTGAGGAGAGCGCCCTGCTGCCTGCTGAAACCAGGCAGGCTGGGGGCTGGGTGGCATCACACTTCTTTTTGGATTTGCGCTCCCGATTCAGCCTCTTGGCGCTGTGAGGAAAGCGCCCCGCTGCCTGCGGAAACCGGGTAGGCTGGGGGCTGGGCAGCATTACGCAGATAACGTTGACTCTCACACTGCTCATGGCATCCCCTCCCCCAGAGCCCACCAAGCCAGATATGTGAAGTGGGTGAGGGCCATGGGCTGGCCACTTCCAGGCGATGGGGCATTTCTTCATTCCTCACGAAGGGTAACACCTCCCCAGTTGCATTTCTTGCCTGTTTTTTCCCCTCTCTCATCTCAAATATTTTCCCACCACTCTGTACTTAGTAAGGAAGGAAAGAAGGAAAGAAGGAAAGAAGGAGAGGGAGGGTCTGAGGGAAGTCCTGCCTTAGTCCTGCCCTGCTGCCCTTTCACCATCCCCTTGCCCCCTTCTCCTGGCCTATCCTGGGGGTCTCCCATCCTATTGCTAAGGAAGCTTTGGATACAAAGCCGGGTCTCCTCCCATGGAGAGGGAATGGGCTTCCCTCTGACTTTGCCCTTGTACCTATCATGACCAACCTGGCTAAGGAGAGCAAGCACAGCAAGAGCAGCCTTGAGGAGGAGGTAAGTACAGCTGGGCGCCCCCTTGGGGAAGTGGGGCTGGGCTTGGTGCCGTGGATGCTTGAGGGCCAGGCTGGGCATTTGACCTCTACTGCCCAGGGCTCCGGGCAGCCTGCACCACCATCCAGCCCCCCCGCATGGCCTGAGAGGAACAGTGAGGCTCCTCCAGTGGACCATGCCTTGGCACTTGCTCTGGTCCCACCCCCTTCTGCCAGAGATCCTCAGATCTGTCCCACTCCTGGCCAGGGCCCCACAGGCATCCTTGACGCGAACAATGTAGAGCTGGCCATGCCCACCCAGTAGGCCACACCCACTCCATCCATGCCCACCCAGTAGGCTTCACCCACTCTGGCCACACCCACCCTGGCCACACACACCCGCCCCCCCGAGGGAAACCGCAATGCTGATGCGGCCCTCAATGAAATTGAGTTTGACACCCCTGAATTAGACTATGATATCCACCAGGGATACTACTAGTTGAAGGTGATGGGCACTGAAGTCCAGCATAATGGTAAAGGATTTTGACTGCTGTTTATTCAATAATATCTGGAAGATGACAAGCTACCACTGCTTGTCTGAAATAGAAATTTAGAGAGAAATAATCTAACCTTGCTGACCCCAACATTTCTAATAAGATGGCAGAGGAAAAAGAATATTTTGTTTATAATTTCTATTTGTAAATTTATTAGTCATGTCTATGTGTTGTTGTTTACACTTAATATAGTCATCGACTCCCATGTTTCTTCCTATTGTGGTTTATTGTAGCTCTATATCAATTAGGTGACATTTAATCTCTTTTGTTGTGAGATTTTGTGAAATAAAAACAGCTAATTTCAAAAACAATTAAATTAGCATCACAATGACAGTCTCCTGTCATTGCAATTATGGTAATCAAAATAATATGCTAGATTTATAACTGCTGACAAAGTACACAACATCTCCATTTATTTCATTTCCAAGGACATTTTTAAATGACAGATACATTCCTATTGCTTACTCTGGAAGAACATTTTCTTTATAACTAGACTTGGATTTTTTTTTAAAAAAATCCCATCATTTCTAAGAACAAGCTTATTTAGTAAAATTAAAGCTGACACGAAATCTGGAGTGGAATAATAGTGGAGATTTTCTCTTGATTCCGAGAGAATCCATATTATCAATTTTGATTTGGTAAATCAATTCTAATAATTTTCACCCATGTGTCATGCCAAAATTTGATCTTTTGAATTTTTAACTCACCATTACTTAGAAACACCTTTACCTACTCATTGTTTGCTTGTTGAATAAAATCTTATCCTTAGGGCAATTTTAGGCATCTTATTTTCAGTGAGGCATATATTCCTATAAAAGTAAACATGTAAATTGGTTGCTGTGTGCATTTTACAAGCCCAGAGAAAATTGCATTTCAAAGACAGAATGCACCCAATTATAAAGAAATGACTTAAACAAAATGGCAATAAGTGCTGGTGCCATAAAGACAATCTCAATTAAAAGTTACAATGAGAAAGATACACCATAATATACATTAATTGCCTTTTCAAAATCTTAAACAGAGTGGAATAGAAGATATAATTATCGTTTTGTAAAGACTAATGAATCTTCCCCCCCCTAAGAGACGCATGTTTGATCCATGGCATTCTGACCTAACAGTAACAAGCAGAAACATTTCAATTCACATACATTTTCTAAATGGCCTGCTTTAGAAAATTCCTTTTACCATAGTCTTGTCTCTCCTGAAGCAAGCTTATCTGAGCGCATGCTTTAGGAACCTTTTGTAAAACAGCATTTCAAGTTTTAAGGTAGGTCCTTATTCCCTGCTTTTCAGAATAAGTGTTTAAAAATGAGAAAATGTTTTCCATTCCACTGTTTCTGTTTTTCAGCATGTCATATTTTCTCCATTGTTAGGAATGCATTATATATTGCTCCAGGTCCTGTCAGCCAAGGGATGTTGGCTGGCGGGGACCAGGAGACATCCTTTTTCTGCCATAGTGCCTGCTTTCTGGAATCTCCTCCCTCCTGAAATTAGGATGATCCTGACTCTGTTCACCTTTGGTCAAGAGTTGAAGATCTGGTTATGTGCCTCCCTGGGATGTGTGAAGAGCCCTATTTCCTAGCTTTGTTGGCACCTATAGATTATAATATCTCTTGGCTGCTATTTATATTTAATTTATTTTTTGTAATGTAGTTTAACTCTTTTAATTGCTTTTATGATTGTTCACCATCCAGAGTTACTGGTTTGAGATGGGTGTTTATACAAATTAATTAAGATAACGGATCTAGAATTTACACCAATTATATAATGGACTGCCGGAGACATTATTAGTCTGGAGTTGTTTCTCAACTTGGTAACCTTAAGATGGGTGGACTTCAACTCCCAGAATTCTTGCTGGGGAATTCTGAGAGTTTTGTTGTTATTTTAAATTTATGGGCTGCCTGATTCCAGTGAAGTTGAAGTCTACACATCTTAAGGTTGTCAAAGATGAGAAACACTGTTTTAGGGGAACAGTATTAAGCTGAAATGAAATACAATTTTGCCATTTGATCACAAAACACAGAGCTGAATCCAGTCAGTGGTCTTTGTATCTGTTTTCAAAATGAATTACAAATTAGAGAATTTAACTTATATAATAATCATACATTAACCTTTAGCATTTTTTAGAAAAGGTTATTTTTTCAAGAAACTGGGGTAATGTAATATTTGTATGTTTTTAATGCACTTCTGTATTTTATTTCAAGCTTACATTGTTATGCTTTCACAGCAGAAAAAATTAAGAGCTTTTTGACACCTTAGGCAAGAAATATAATATGACATAAATTTATTTCATGATATGTTAGTATAAGTGATAAAAGATTATTTCCACAGAGTGTCTTGCAATATTCATAATGGACATCAAGTTGCAAAAAGCAGTAAATTTGTTTTAAATGCAGGGTTTTTTTATTACAGAGATTCTGTTATGAACAACTTTTATCATACTTACTGTATAATAAAAATACTGTAGGCTTATATAATTCATTCTTAAGTACTTGCCTTCCAAACCCTTACATAAAAGTTGTTAATAACCATGTTTTGCATTCTCATTTCAGGTTTATAATTCTGTTTTTCAGAACGATTCAATATGATTACATTATAGAAATGATCAAGGAGTCATTGTCTTTAATAATTATCAATGGCTGTTAATTATTTTAATTCCTCATATACAGTATCTAAAATGGAATAAATAGAAATAAAGTGAGGTGAATCATTCCTTAGGTACCTGACTAAAATCCCATCAATACTGAAATTCTTTACTCTGTACCAACTGAATGTTTTGAGCCATTTTTAATGTCAACTTGAGTGCAATATCCACAGAACATTTACTAGCAGGATAAAATTGGTTCTTTTCAGATGAGGTTCATTCAACATTTTTAATATAGAATAGAATAGAGCTGGAAGGGACCTTGGAGGTCTTCTAGTCCAGGGCTTTTCAACCTTTTCACCCATTGTACCACTTTTAGGATATGGCAACATCCGAGTACCACTAATCGCCTAGCAAGGTGTCAAAAACTTGATGACCAAAAAAAAAAAAAAAGGAAAAAAGTGATAAACTACAGGTAGTCCTTGACTTATAACAGTTCGCTTAGTGACTGTTCAAAGTTACAATGGCACTGAAAAAAGTGCCCCCCAAGCCACAGCCGAGCAAGACACCTGCCTGCCCACCCGGTGGTGTTCTTCCTCCTGTCTGAGGTTTTCATTGTTGTGAGCATTTCTGTTGAGGATTGGCAGCAGAGGTGGGGTGGGGGGGTGTTTGGTTTTTATTCCCCCCATCTGCTGGGTGGTTGCAGCAGGTTTTGATCACTTCACATGACCCTGGGACGCTGTGACCGTCATAAATATGAATCAGTTGCCAAGCATCTGAATGTAAATCACAAGACCCTGGAGATGCTGCAACATTCCAGCTGATTGGTGCTTCTTCAGGGCTCAGCAGAAGCACCAGGATCAGCGCCGAGCTCCAGCTGGAGCCTGGCGCTGATCCTGGCCCTTCCACTGAGCCCTGACAGCCCCACAGAAGCGCCGATCAGCTGGAAAGCGGCACTGATCCTGGCGCTTCCACTGAGCCCTGACAGCCCTGCAGCTCCAGCCATCTCTCACTCAGGCTTGTGCGGTGCTTCCACCGGTTCAGCTCATTCCTCTCCCCCGCTACCATTTTTCTAGGATGGTCACGTACCACCTGTCAGGTGCCAATGTACCACAGGTGGTACCCGTACCACTGGTTGAAAAGCCCTGTTCTAGTCCAGCCCCCTGCTCAAGCAGGAGAACCTATACTGTCTCAGACAGGTGAATGTCCAGTTTCTTCTTAAAAATCTCCAGTGATGGCGCACCCACGATTTCTGGTTGATTGTCCTCAGGAAATTTCTCTTTAGTTCCAGGTTGCTTCTCTCTTTGATCAGTTTCCAACCAGAAGTAGGATAACAATATTTTAAACAAACCAATGTACCTGTCTAAGGGGAACAAGAACATATGCCCATAACTTGAGCTTCCCCAAGGCTGATTAGAGTAGCTAGATGCTTCTATAGAACTTATAAAAATCCACAAACTATCTTGGGGTAGAAATATCTAGAATTCTCCCTTGCTCTAATAATTAACAGTAGAAGACTTCAAACATATCATGCGCACTGTAGTAGAATGATCAACGTGAAGGAACATAAGCATCCAAACGAGCATGTTGCTTTCATCAGGATGAGCACCGTACCCAAAAACTGATTCAGAGAAATTAAATTGGTTCAGTGAAGGACATTGAAGCTAGAAATTAAGTCCAATAAAGAGAAAATGAAGATGTTGAATATGCTTAACTTTGAGGAAAGATGATGGAGTGGAGATATACAACACCAGACTTCAAGATCTCATGTAAAAACAGCCAAACCATATTCTTTCTCATTCAAGAGCACAGGTGTCATGGTTCTGAAAGTAGAAGCTCTTCAAAGAACTTTGAGGCATTGTTTTCCTTAAAGAATCTTTTTAATTACTACATAACTTCGGCACGTACATAGTGAAGCCAAAAACTGAATTCTCCTTCCCCCAATTACCCGTAACAAAGCATAACTCACTCCTTCATTTAACAGTCATCAATTACGTTCTCCAATTAGTTTGAAGTGTGAACTTTCCCTCCCGTATCTCCTCTGGTTACAACTAACCTTGAAAATACTGTACTGAAATATTGTTATGGCTAACTATTCCCCGAGTACATACTTTTCCCCCTCCCTTCCAACATTGTCTAACTTTAACTCTAGAAGTGATACACAGGTTAAATAAAACATGTCTGCTTCTTCATATATTGTCAAGCAAGAACATTCGATGTTAGCAGCCTTGACAACAGGGCTATGAAAAAGGGATTTAAATTACAGGAAGGCAGCTTTTAATTGAATTTTAATTGAATGTTTATACTACCATGTTTCCCCAAAAGTAAGACCTACCCCAAAAGTAAGCCCTAGCTTGATTTTTAGGGGTGGGCCTAATATAACCCCTACCCAAAAAGTAAGCACTAGTTTTGGGGTGAGGTACACACCTAAAAATCAAGCTAGGGCAGGGGTGGGGGTATGGAACTGCTCCACGTGGCCCACACCTGCTGACCGTTGCAGCCAGGCCTCTCCTCGCTGGCCCACTTCTGCGGCATTTCCAGGCCTGCATTTCGCAGTCCTTTCCAGAAGGCCACTGCAGTCAATAGCTCGGTTCTGTAAGGCCTGCACAGCTAAGAACCAAGTTATGGATTGAATCCATAGCTCAGTTCTCGGTTGCACAGGCTTTCCGGAAAGGCCTTTGATTGTAAAATGCAGGCCGAGCTCCATTCTCAGGTGCAAAATGAAGCTGCTCCTTTGATCCCAGCTGGGCGGGGCTGTCGATGCCAGAGGTGAGTGGAAAAGACTCCCCCCCCCCGAAAATAAGACCTGGTGCCTCTTTTGGAGGCAAAAAAAAAAGGACAAAACCGGGTCTTATTTTCGAGGAAACACAGTAACTGAAAGAGTTTGATGGTTAATGAATTAGAGAGACGATTGGCTCACTTTCACTATGTTCAGAGATCTTAGACAGGTATCTGCTGAGCGTGTTTTCATATGGATTTGGATTACTGCACCAAGGAGTGGGCTGCACTTAATGGCTAAAAGGACTTTTTTAATATTAAGAGTCTATATTAAACAATAGCTGTGTTTTTCTGTGATTCAGAGAACAGCAGTTATACTGCCTTCAGTTGTTACATGATACTAAACTACTTGCAGGGTTCTAATTTTTGGCACTTTTGACTAAAAATAATTTGAAACTCGTGTACTTCCCAACCAGTCATTTAAAACCATAATCATAAAAAAAAATTAAAATTGAATGCCCTTCTTATATTCTCTTTTGATCAGCTTCAGTTACCATGTGTCTCATCAATCCCTCGTTTTCTTGCTTATCGCATATTATATCTGACAGCTTTATTAAATGATCTATGTAATCTAACAGTTTAATCTGGTATTGTTAGGTGATGAAATATCAAGAATTTAGAGGGCCAAAATAGAAGACATATTAAAAGATGCTACAAGAATACGATTAATAAAGTAGCCATCAAAAAATTAAACACACTGTACTTATAAAGTCACAGAATACAGTCATTACAAATTGATCCACATTTAGAAAATCTTAGCAAAATATTTTAAATCCCAAAATTATAAAAAAAAATATACTATATTTCATCTCACATAAGACATCCATAAATTAATTGTAAAGAGGTTCTTTTAAAATTATGTTTGCAAAAACTAAATTGGTGTTCCTAGACTCCCTCTACAGGTAGAAATGAAATGAGAATATTTCATAATGAAAAATAAGAATTTATATCTGATTTTTGTTAGTTCCAAATATAAATAAATAAGTAACATTCTTTTTTTTTTTTGCTAAGACACTTCAAAGGGCATTTGAATGCAAAAGAATTAAAAGTAGCAAGCTGTATTTGAACATATCTACTAAGATGTTATGTGAATACAGCTAGAATTCTAGGCTGTGACTTCACTACTGAAAGGATCTGCCCCTAGGCATTGGGTATTAAATCAGATAAGCAAATTCATAGTTCATTTTAATGACATATTTGTATGCTGAGATTCATGCATAAGCATCTATTTTCATTGCCTTCTTACATTATTTCTGTTATTAAAGAAGATATTGGGTTAAAAACATATGATCCATGAAAACAAACCTGAAAGTTTATTCACATGCACACATACACAAAAACACCTTTTTAAAGATTTTTTTAGATTTAGACTTTTACAATTTGTGTGTGTGTGCATGTATTGTGTGTGTATGTGTGTGTGCATGTATTAGTTTTTTAATTCTGTATATTTTTTAACTTTTAAAATTATTAACTGTCTGTATTCTACCCTTCTTATTCTGGTCTATGACTATAGTAAAAGATTTGATTGATTGTGCCTGAACATTATTTAAAAAAAATAAAATGGATTTGTTGCATCCCCTATATCAGAGGTCCCCAATCTTTTGAGCACCAGGGACCAGTTCCGTGTAGAATGGTTAAATTATCCTATTTATCTTTACAAATAAGATGACATTACTGTAAAACTGTTCATTTTTTTTAAAACAGACATGGCTATCCTGTCAGGATAATTTACAAGGTTAAAAATATTGAGAAGGTAGTTGGAATGGCATGATCAAAGGAGGACACATCTTCAGTGGCACTCTCCCGGCCATCTTCTTGTTTTTTATCACATCCACTTGCTGCTTTCCAATATTTTATTTTATTTATTTCTTTTTATCCTGTCTTTATTATTTTTACAAACAACCCCGAAGTGAAAAATACACATTTTTCTCCTATTTTCCCCAAAACAACAACTCTGTGAGATAAGTTGGGCTGAGAGTGACTGGCCCCAAGTCACTCAGCTAGTTTTCATGGCTAAGGTGGGACTTGAATTCACGGTCTCCCACCTTCTAGCCTGGTGCCTTATCACTAGACCAAATTCTTGGAATATAATATCAAATCAAACAAATGTGCAATAATGTGCAACTAAGAGCAGATCTGCATTTGCTGCTTGACTTATCAACATGGGCTATCCCAGTGATGGCGAACCTTTTAGAGACTGAGTGCCCAAACTGCAACGCAAAACCCACTTATTTATTGCCGGGTGCCAGGTGGGCGTGGCCCACTGGGTGAGCATGGCTGTGGTGGTCATGGCAGACTGGGTGGGTGTGGCCAAGGTGAGCATGGTCACCTTGATGTTGCTCATGGGGAGGGATGCCTGTGGGGCCCGGACAGGGTTGGGGAAGATCCAGGGGGTCTCTGGCAGATGGGGCAGTGGGCAGGAGGCTCGTCCTGCAGGGTGAGGCGAGGCAAGGCGAGGCAGGGCGGGAGTGCTCTTGTTGCAGGGCAAGGTGAGGCAGGGGCCAAGGCAGCTGCTGCCTGACACCATCTGCCCCCACCGCACAGAGGCCAGCAAGCGCATGGGGGCCAACAGTGTCCGTCAGCAGCCACAGCCTGCCGGCCCCTCGACCAGTGCACTCTGGGGCTCTGCAGCCTGCTGCCAGCGGTTCAGAGAAGCCACCTCTGAGCTGGACAGACGGCCGACAGCTGAGGAGGTGATGCAGTGAGTTGTGCCCAGGAAAAGGAGAGCATGTGAAGCCAGGAGGGATGGGATGGGGGGGGAGGGAAACCAGCCATGCTGGGACGCATTTGGCCATGTGGGACCTCAGCGAGTTAGTGGGCGGCTGGTTGAAGAGGGACAGTTGCCATCTCCGGGGCATGGCACGCGTGCCCACAGAGAGGGCTCTGAGTGCCGCCTCTGGCACGTGTGCCATAGGTTCGCCACCACTGGGCTATTCACTGCTTGTGAGTACAGGAATGGGTGATTTTTGTCATCCACCTTCTTCCAGCCCATTTCATAAATGCTGCTGTCGCTCCTAAGCTAACCTAAGCCCATGGAGCAGATGCTCTGCAGCGCTTCCTTTTGATTTAGTGACAGCCCTAACTTCTAATTGGCAATAGTGCTTGGCATCCCCCTCCCCTCCAGCAACTGGACCCTGCCTCATGCAGCCATTTCATCTTGGACTGTTCTGTTGGAAACTATGGTTTGATCTCCTGTACTGTTGTGTTGTTCTTGTATATTCTATTTGTATTAAAAATGGATTTCTGATCTTTGGACTGGCTGTTGAACCTGACTCGGCTCTCTGAACTTCAGGTTGGATTTTGACTTATCTTTGGAACGTTCTTGTTGAAAGTGAAGCTAAGCAGGCAAAATATTTTTCCAGGATTTGGATTTATATTCTTTCCCTCATCTGCTGTTTATTTATTCAGACATGAGTAACTTACTAATATCACCTAATAACTGGAGTTTGAGTTTGAAACCTGAAACAAGGCAATACCATTTTGTTCTCTGGGTGAAGCATATTTCCCTTGCTTTTCATCGTCACCCACTATACCTTAATGTTCCCCTTTCCTTTTCCTTCCTACCCAAATCTTTAAATTACAATGTACACACATTGGAATAGAACTACTGTATAAAGTAGTTCTACTTTGCTTCTATGAAGCTGAATTATCATTTCTTCTTTGCTACATTTCCCATGGTCCTAGAAATGAAGGAGCAACTTCTTCATTTCACTTTAATCATCACAATATCAAATAAAGGGAGAGAGGGAAGTAAACATTTGCATTAGTGTCAGAGGGGAAGTGAAGGCACATCTCATAAGGGGAGATGAAGGCATCCATGTATGTAAATGTCTAGGAAAGCAAAAGAAAAGAACAGAGAATAGTAAGGAGGAAATAATCCCTACCCACACAGGAGCCAGCTAGCAAGTCTGCCTTCCCAGAATGGATGGAAAGAGCCAGAAGCAAGGGAATTAGAACCTAGGGTGACCAGTCTAGATTAAGCACCAGTCATTGCAATCTTAACTAGATATTTTAAAAATCAGCTTCAAGAAAAACCAAGAGCTGCATGAAAAGCAGCAATTTAGGATTGATCTAAATCAGAAAACCATGCCATATCATTAACTTCTTTGGATGCTTAGCTTACCTAGAAGCACTTTTTCAGATTCCATTGGAAATATAAGAGACTGGGAATGCTGTTGTCACGATTAAAACAATGGCTGCCATTTTAATTTTAACAACATTATAAAGTTATAGCATAAATGCATAAATTATTGAAGTCAAATTTTGTATTATTGCACTACAGCATTAATATTTTAGAATTAATCCAAAACCAATCAAAAATGAATTCTTTATAATGGAATTCCAAACCTTATAAAAAACCTTATGAAATATTTTTATAATGAATCGGAAGCAGGGATTTTGAAACAACTGAAACATGGGGGGGGGAAATGGGGAGTAAAATACATAAAACCATTTTTTAAAATATATATATAGTTTTGTAGACAGAGGGCAGCATGCGCAAACCAACAGTCAGTAGTACTTATCTCTATGCAGATTTAATAAAAGCTACTCTTACCTATTGAAGAAATTCACATTTATGGCTTTACTATTATCCCTTTTATGGTCAGTCTGTGTACTAATCTGGGAGTAAGCATTACTAAATTCAGTAGGATTTATTTTTGGTAGACAAAGTTATTTATTCCCAGAAAAATATTAAGCAGCAGAAATTTAAAGTAATATATGATTTCTACTTTCTAAAAGGAATACAGGACAATAGGAGTTAAAGAAAGAAACCAATTATGTGTTATAAATGACAAGAATAACATTAATGTCAATAATATTTATGGAAGAAAATATGAAGAAACTAAATATAAATAGCTCTATGAGCTGCATTAGCTTGCCTCTGTGAAGGCTTAGTTGTAAATTGATACTGAGTATTAATCTTGAATATTAATGCCGCTTTCCCTTCATTAAGGAACATTCTAGCCCCAGAGGTGAAGAAAGCCCCCAATCTCCTGGCTTTCTGCCAAGGGGTCAAAACTTGGATCTGCCGGGGGGGGGGCACAGAGGACCAGGCAACCATAGAGCTGATTAGTCCCTTGAGAGCCCTCCCTGCCTATAATAATCCAATGTTAATGGCCATTTTAGTTTTCCCTTTTTGATGTTTGTCATTATAGTACTTTATAATTTTAAAATGTTAACTCTAATTTAATTTTTAATTTTAATGTTAATTTTTTACATTATTTTATTTAACAGTTATATTATATTGTACATATAAATATAAATAAATAAATCTTGTTTGCCTAGTTGATTAAGGTAATTCAAACTTAATTAAACTTTTAAGAATATAACATTAGCCTCTATAGAATTGTTTCTGCTTTCAGTTTCTGTTACAAAGCATAAAGTATCATACATTTTGGACTGTCGATAAAACTGGAAGAGTCCTGAACCACTTAACTAAATAGTTTTGAAGTCCTTGTTATGAAAAATCCATATTCAACTTGTGCTGATGGATTCAGACACAACCTGGCGGATTTAGCCAGTAAAAACATTTAATTTACATGCAAAGTGTAACTGTAACTGCATCTGCCTGTGTTCCACTCCA
Source organism: Protobothrops mucrosquamatus (assembly GCF_001527695.2). Classification (NCBI taxonomy): domain Eukaryota; kingdom Metazoa; phylum Chordata; class Lepidosauria; order Squamata; family Viperidae; genus Protobothrops; species Protobothrops mucrosquamatus. The sequence continues at coordinate 309,544 of NW_015386633.1, read as the reverse complement.
ACCATTATTTTCCTGTTTCTTCTTGCTTTGTTACTATACTTTTATTTAGTGAGTAAGAAAAGGGAAGTGTTAGTCATGACACGTAAAAGTAATTCACAACACCAATTTGACAGGCATAACCTACTGAATGTATAAGATGAAATAAATAGTTTGGGTTTCTCAGGGGATTTGTGCACATTGAATCGATATTACAAAGGGCTTTTTAAATCATATGTCAACAGAGATTATGCAAATCAGCCTTGAGTAAGAGCTCCAAGTAGTACAGTAATCTAGTCAATTATGCTGCTCAGCTATAGTGTTTAGGGTCTGCTTAGAAATTGTTTAGCTTCAGGATCACATCTGTGTATAACATGTGCACACAAAGAAAAATAATTATGGGGCACTGAGAATAACCAATTTCTCATGGTGGAAGGTGGGAGCATATGCTAATACACATTGACAATATTTTAAGTGCCCTCCTGATATCTAGACTTCAATTCCCAGAATATTTTAGCAACATAGCCATAGCTGAAAATTCTTGAATTTTCTAAACTAAGCAAGAGATGAAATGAACAGTACTTAAAAGGAAGACTACTGTACTGTACTTAAAAAAACTATGGGCTGAACTAGGAAGCTGAAATAATATCCTGAAAGAGGGCAAAAAAAAGCACATTTAATTTGTTGAAGAAAAAACTCCACGGATGTTTCCATGAAATCCAAGGAATTGAGCATGTAATCAAAATTACCTGATTAATTCTAGAAACTGAGAAAACTAGAATGTCACATGCTACCTTTCCTTACAACTTAGAGTAATTTGCCTGAGAAAAGTCCCTTTGCCAGACATGAGTATCATGGATAAATGGAAGGTTTATTTATATGTTGTATATGCCCTATACAACATATAAATGGAACAATAGCTTTAGCGCTTATTCTCTAAAAATGGAGTAGAAATAATTGTGCCAGAAATTTCCTAAACTAATAAATGAATTAGTATGTCTGCCCTTCCACTATGAAAAAATATTGATATACTAAACATAGGAGGTAATAATATCATCTGAATCATAACTGATCATGATTCTCCAGCATGATGACTGGAGAATCCACGAATGGGTTGTCTTAACCTTCTTGCTCAGATGAGACTAAGTCTAGAAAGTTGCCATGCCTCCTGCTGGGCTAGACTGACCCAGTTTTCAACTTAGTCTTCGCTCAGCAGGACACTTTATTTTAGGCTCCTTCTAGGCTTAGCAGTTAGGTTGAGAGCCCTCGTGGAATCTCCACTTCATCGCTGTGATTTGGCTTTTTCTCCCAAATTTAAATTACTTGACAGAGACAGACAGGGCTAGTTCGGACCGTTCAGGTTTTCTCAGCGGATCCGAGCCTTCCAATCAGCTGGGAAGGCTCTCTTCATGGTGCGGGGCATTCGCTGCATCCAAGCGACCCCCAGCTGATTCCGACACCGAGGAGTTTTGCCGGAGCCCTGGCAAACCTTGCAATTCACTCGCGAGGTCCGTGACAGCTCTCTGAGGCTTACCGGCGCTCGGGAGGCTGCGCAGAGCCGGAAGACCTCACTTCTTGCGATTTGGCTTCAGGACATTCAGAATCCTTCGTAACGGTCAGACTCAACCAAGTTCCCCACAGACTCAAGGCAGGCTGCCCAGGCCGCACTGATTTCCCTCAGGGCTTGCAAAGTCCTGTCAGCCTCAAGCCAACCATTAATTTTGGTGCGGCCGCCATTTTGAGCGCCGCGCAAAAGACTCATTTACAATTTGAAGCCTCAGCCTTAATCTTCGAGAGGCACAGAGTTCATTCTAGAAGACCTATCTGGTGGCATTGTGATTAAGAGTCCCATTAAGGCCTCCTTAATTACCCCGCTCAGCTTTGGGTGCCCAGGGGGTGGTGATTTTGGCGCGGTTGCCATTTTGAGCACTGCGCGAACATTCCTCTGCCTTCAGCCTTAGTTCACCTACAGGGACTGGCAGACACGCCTTTGAGGGCTTCATCTTTGGGGCACCAGCAAGAGTCCCCCAAGGGGCCTCTCATTTACCCCTTTAAACTTTGGGTGCCTAGGGAGCAGCTCACACAAATCGGGCACTATTTTGTGATTACACCCTCTGAGTGACATCAGAGGCCTTCAACCCTCCCTGGGTGGAGTACACCAATTTAACAGACCCTCGATTACAGGCAGCTTTGTCAGTTGCCACCTGTCATTTATAGGTGCAGGCACTGTGTCGCAATTGGCCTAACAGATAGCTTTAGCTAACTATCTGTGCTGTCAGCCATTGATTTATTGGTCAGAGCCTGGGTTACCCTCTCTGACAGACCAGAATCGTGATCTGCTCCCACGTCAGATATCTCCTACCCGGAATATCTTGGCTACAATGGCAGACAATGTGACTCCTCAGCCTGTGCAGGGCACATCTGGTTCCCCCACCAAGAAGAAATGTAGGTCCTCCAAATTGGAGGCGGAGGGGAGGATTAAAGCCAAAGCCAAGGCTATATCTACCAAGAAGCCCTCCAAGGCAGCTGAGAGAGAGGCCATGAGGAGACATCAGGCGCTGGAAAGGGAGTTCTCCAGAGCTCAGAGGCTCTCTTCAAGTGGGACAGAATTAGTTTCCCCCATTCCACTGGAAAGATCGATTTTCGAGCCTCAACACGCGCCACTTATCGCAGCCCCACGGGCTTGGTCTCCTCAGGGGGAAACTGGATAGGTGAAGCTCCCTTCCCCTTGCCATACAACAGGTCCTTGGGGGGGTTTCCCCTTCCCCTAGAATTCAACAGGGCCCGGAGGCTGCCTTTACGCCTACAGCAGCAGGCCTTTGTCCTGTGAAACAACAGGGAGCGTGGCCAGAAGAGTTTCAGGCTCTGATGGCTCAAGCTTTCGCTCAAAACATGACCTTCTACCTGGGCCAATGGCCCACTCAGGAGCCTGTCCCTCCATCGACAACTTTGCCCCAGACAGAGACATCCCTGTTTCCTGGACCTGCCTTCTCAGACAGATCCTCTCAGGGTGGAGAATCAGGATCGGATGATTATGAAACGTCTGGCATGCTCCAGATCCTTCTCCTGTTACTGGCCTCTTTGATCCATCTCTGTTTAGGTTGTTGCTCCTGAAAACATGTACTTCGGCCAACATCGCCCCAGACCAGGAGCCACAGCCGACACCTCCAACTACCCAAGACTCGAACCCATTGTTCTCTGAGCCGATGGTTGCAGAGAAACAGATTCCCTGTCCACCCTTCTTCTGCAGCATGGTCCAAAAGCAATGGACATCCCTTGGTACTCTTCCCACTCCCAGTGGTACAGAGAAAAAACTCTTTAACGTAGCTTCCTCCTTCTCCTCGCTCCTGGAAGTGTCACTCGTGGACACTCCTTTAACCTCGTTATTTTCTTCCCCCATGGTACCAGGGGACATGGCTGAGGCTCTAAGAGCAGAGGACAGGAGGTTTGAGTTTTCCCTTCGTAGGTCTCATCAAGCCTCGGCGTGGTCAGTGAAAGCAGCGACATCATCGTCCTTCTTTGCTAGATCCTCCATCATCTGGCTTCGCGAACTCCAGGCTTTGATTCCCCCAGACCAGGTGCGAGCACATCAAACCCTGGGCAAGCTGGTCGCTGCATCTGAATACGTAGTGGACGCTTTGCTTCATTCTGCCAGGTACTCTGCCCGAGCCATAGCCGCCAGCGTATCGGCCTGCAGACTTCTTTGGCTAAAACAATGGCGGGCCGACCTGAAGTTCAAGTGGCATTTGGCAACTGCTCCTTACAGCGGCAATCACCTTTTCAGCACGGTCCTCTATCCTTACCTGGTTGAGGGGAAAGACAAGCGTAAGGTGCTCGCACACATTTCTAGGAGAGCGGACAGGAGATCCCAACAAGACTCCCGGAGGCAGTCCTTTCGAGACAGACCTAGCCAGCAGGATCGCCCCGCCCCTAGGGCCAGGCCCCAGCTTCAGTCTAAACATCCCTTTCGGGGTTCTGGAGGCCGTCCGTTTAGACGGACCAGGTGACTCTAAGTAGGCCTCTCCTATAGGTGGTTGGCTTTTTCTCTTTGCCAGTGCATAGGAGGCCACCACCACAGACTCCTGGGTGTTAAACACCATCCAACATGGCCTTACCTTGGAATTCTTAACCAGCCCACCAGAACGCTTCCTCACTTGCCCCAACCCGAGGAAAGCCCACGTAAACAGACAGGGAGGGACCCGATCCAAGTCCCTCATGAACGAGGCCCACCGTTTGAGCTCTTAAGCAGAGATCAACCTCTGCTCTCTCAAGGCAGAGCACATCTCGGGGGATGCAAACCAACAGGCAGACTCCCTGAGCAGGTCTACTGTGGACCACTCTGAGTGGCGCCTGGACCCAGCTCTGTTCAGAGAGATCTCGGACAGATTCGGTCAGCCGCAGTTAGACCTGTTTGCCTCTCCAACCAACTCCCAACTTCTGAGGTTCTTCTCCAGGTTACCATCCCCAGGGGCAGAGGGAACAGACACCCTCCGCAGCAGGTGGCCCAGGGAGTTGCTGTACGCCTTTCCTCCCCTTCCCTTGATTCCGGCAACCATCCGCAAGATGCTGCAGGAACAGGCGGAGATCATATTGGTTGTTCCACATTGGCAGAGACATCCATGGTTTGCCGACCTTGTGGACCTTTCCATTTCACCGGCATGGAGGATTCCTCCAGATTGCATTTCCCTCAGCCAGGGGGCCCTTCAACAACCGGATCCCCAGTGGCTCCAGTTGACCGCCTGGCACTTGAGCGGTAGAACCTGACCAGGAAATCCTATTCGTCGAGGGTGATCTCTATGATTCAGGCCTCCAGACGCCCCTCTACAAATAGGATTTATGATGCGACATGGAAGAACTTTGTCTCTGGTGCACTAAGCATCACTTCCAACCTCTCTCTGTAACTATTCAAAATATTTTGGAATATTTGTTGGAGGGACTGGATAAAGGATTAACTCCTAATACTATCCGTAGACAGGTAGCGGCGTTATCCACAGTGCTCACATGTGATAATTCTGCCCCTTTGGCCCAGCGCCCTGTGGTACGCTCCTTCCTCAAGGGGGCGACTAACGCCAAGCCACCGGCAATATGTCGATACCCCTCTTGGGACCTGTCACGGGTTCTACAGGCCCTGACTTCAACACCATTTGAACCAATTAAGTCTTGCACTCTACAGCTCCTTTCAATGAAAGTGGCCTTCCTGGTTGCAGTCACGTCAGTGAGACGCATTTCGGAGTTGGCAGCCCTCTCCGTTAGAGGGGACCTATGCATTTTCCATGAGGACCGGGTGGTCCATTGTTTGGATCCATTGTTTATCCCCAAGGTGAATACCTGGTTTCATAGGTCACAGGAGGTGGTACTTCCCAATTTTTGCCCTTGTCCATCTCATAGACTAGAACGGCAGTGGCATAAACTGGATGTGTGCAGGGCCCTGCGGCATTATATCAAAAGGACTTCTGACTTCCGCAGGTCTGAGGTACTGTTTGTTTCCTTCCAGCCCTCTTCTGTGGGCCAGAAGGTCTCTTCTTCCACCATAGGGAGATGGATAAAGGCCTGCATCACCCATGCATACGTGTCACATTCCTTACCTGTTCCCAGTCATATCACTGCCTATTCCACCCGCAGTGCAGCTACATCAGCGGCTTGGTCGACACAGGCATCCATTGAAGAGATATGCAAAGCGGCAACTTGGTCCTCCCCTTCCTCGTTTATCAGGCACTACAAACTGGACAAGTTTGCCTCTTTGGATGCTTCGTTTGGCTGTAGGGTGTTACAGTAGGTGGCATCATCCAGTGGGACACAAGCCCAGACTACTTTCCCCCCGTAGGGACAGAGCGGCTTTGGTATGTCCCACTCGTGGATTCTCCAGTCATCATGATGGAGAAGGGGCATTGTCTTACCTGAACACCTTTTCTCAGCATGATGATGGAGAATCCACACCCACCCTTTAAGGGCCGTCTGGTCCAGTGTCAGGGATAGGAGGAGCCAACGCGTCTGACTATCGTCGGTTGCTTCACCTTGGTCGAAAACTGGGTCAGTCTAGCCCAGTAGGAGGCATGGCAACTTTCTAGACTTAGTCTCATCTGAGCAGGAAGGTTAAGACAACCGACTCATGGATTCTTCATCATCATGCTGAGAAAAGGCGTTCAGGTAAGACAACGCCCCATCTGGTTAGGAATAAGCAAAGTAATTTTTATCTGTTCCCAGACTTATACAAAGTTAGGCCAGGCTGACAAACGAAACTTAAAATATATTTTAAATAATTGCTATTATTGTATTATAAACCTTATTATAAACCCTATTATAAACCTTATTGCTAATATTATCTAACCCATGGTCATTTATGAACATGCTTAAAGGTGTTTTCTTTCTGATTAGTCATTCAGTGGTATTTTTCTCCTATTTTTTTCTTATAGTGTAATGATTAAGATAGCTCAGGAGTTTTTGGTGAGAGACTTTGTCAAAATGTTTTTGAAAAAACAAGCAATATCTAATGACTGCTTATTTATATAATCAATTTACATTGAATGTACTTGGTAATTTTTCTTGATCATTTATCTTTAAAAATTCTTTCTACCAACTTTTCTAGAACAGAAATTAAGCTAGTTTGGATTTCCTCTTTGTTATGTATTAAGCAATTCAAAGGGTCTGTTATAAAGAACGGTTAACTGATTGCTTTATTGAATCATAGACTGTCTGTCTGTATAACTTTAAGCCTTGTGTTTTAGGTGGGAATGAGTACTTTATACTGATTGGCCGCCGCCTAGCGGCGGTCCATATAAATTATAAGTCAAGCAGCTGCTAGAGCTTGCTTCTATATGAACCTAATAAAGAGCTGTTAATTCAACTCCATGTCTTCAATGTCTCGCTGTTCCCACTACACAACAGTGGCGACGAAGGTGGGATTATGCTGCTAGGAAGGAGAGAGCTAAGTCACTAAAGGGGTAAGACCAGGCATCAGAGCCCTGGTTGGAACCGCATTCCCCCCTTCTGCCTGCCAGTATGCAAACGCTGGAGATAGCACCTTCCTAAGGGGCCCCATCCCTAGGAACCTCACAGAAGCCCTAGCAGCATAAGACATTGGAGACGCAGCAACAGCCAAGCCACGGCCAAAGTCGGCAAGTTTTCAGAGTTCGACGTAACGCACCCTGAACGATGGAGTTCGTATGTCTCAAGAGTAGAAAACTACTTCAGAGCTAACCAGGTCAGAGAAGATAATTTAAAAGCTGCAACCTTGTTGTGCGTGTGTGGCCAAGCCACCTTTGATATAGCGGAGAACTTAGTCGCTCCTGCTTCCTTGGAGTCAGTCACCTTCGCTGACTTGAAATGAAGACTCAAGGAGCACTTCAAACCGAAACTGTCCATCACTGCATACAGACACGCATTCGAGCAGAAAGAGCAGCAGTCAGGTGAAACCATTGCTGAATTCATGGCCGCCCTACGCCAAGCGTTCCGGCTCTGCGAGTTTCCCGACCTAGAGGACAGGCTCCGGGACCGACTGGTATATGGCCTGAGAAGCAGAGACTTACAACAAAGGCTGTTCGCTAAAGAGACCCTGACATTCCAGGACACACTGAAATAAGTGATGGCAGAAGAGGCCGCAGGTGGAGCTGTCAAGGCTTTACATCCCTCAAAGAATTTTCCCAGCCAGACGGCTGTGCATCATGAAGAGTCAGAGAGAACCGAAGACCCAGACGTTGACATTGAGATCGACCAGGTGCAGAAGATCCCAGAAAGAAGGCAGCGGCCGCTTGACAAGGCAGCCTTCTTCCCTAGATGTCAGAGCTGCGGTGGATGACACCAGTGCTCAGAATGCCGGTTCCACGCAGCTGTGTGCTGAGCATGTGGCAAACAAGGACACATTGCTACCATCTGTAAAGGTCACCAGAGGGAATCGCCACGCGAAGACTTCCCCAGGAGAGGTAATGGGGCCCTGGAGCAGAATAGAGTAGGATTTTGCTCCGGAAGAAGGAACATCCTCAGAACTGGAGCCCATTGCCCCCTAAAAGAAAACCTTACATTAAAAGTCAAGCTGCAAGGAGTTCCATGCTCCATGGAACTGGACACTGGATCAGCTGTGTCTATAATCTCCTATAGGACTTTTAACTTCATCTGCAGAAACAATGGAAAACGAGTCAGACTCAAGCCGTCAGACTTAGTTTTGACAGATTTTCAAAACTCCCACGTAGCGGTTAAAGGAGAAGCTACGATAAAAGTGACAAAGAGTTTGGGGGTTCCCTCACTGTTGTGGTGGTGGAAGGCCAGTGAACAAGCCTGATTGGCTTAGACTGGTTTGATGCCCTGGGCATCCATGTGACTGGCATCAACAGAACCCAAACAGTGGATTTGGCAGCTGTCTGCCAGGAGTTTGCAGACGTATTCAGTCCCAATTTAGGGAAGTACAAAGGACCACCAATTGCTCTCCACCTTGATCCAACCGTAGCCCCAATCACAGTAAAGCCTCGTAGAGTGCCTTTTGCCCTTAAGCCCAAGATTGATGCAGAGTTAGATAAGATCATTCAACAGGGAGTCTTGCAACCTATTGACAGCTGTGTGTGGGAAACCCCCATTGCTACACTGGTCAAGCCTAACAGAGAGGTGAGCATCTGTGCTGATTATAAGTGCACTATTAATAAGGAACTTCAGCAGCATGTGTATCCGGTACCTGTAGTTAGCCACATTCTGGCATCTTTACAAGGAGGTTGTTTATTTGCAAAGCTGGACCTGGCACAAGCTTATCAGCAACTGCCTGTGGATGACGCCTCTGCTGAGGCTCAAACAATAGTTACCCATAAAGGAGCATGCAGTTTGGGGTCAATGTAGCCCCAGGGCTCTTTCAAAGTGTGATGGAATGCACATTAAAAAACATTCCAGGTGTGTGTCCTTATTTCGATGATGTTTTAATTGCTGGGGAGTCAGCAGAGATACTTGCAGAACGTTTAAGGGTTGTTTTCAGCGCTTCCGCAAAGCGGGGCTGAAGCTCAAAAGGGAAAAATGTCAAATAGGAGTCAACTCCTCAGAATTCCTGGGTTTCTGGATCGATGCTGCTGGAATACACCCAGCTGATTCAAAGCTCAAAGCTATTTTACAGGCTCCCAGACCAAAGTCAAAGGGAGAGCTGCAGGCATTCCTAGGGCTACTTAACTTTTATCATGCCTTTCTACCTCACAAGGCTGCATTAGATAAAAGGGCACCATGGCAATGGAGTAGCATCCACGAAAACAATTTCAAAGCAGTCAAAACAGTGCTATCGTCAGACTCTGTGTTAACACATTTTAACAAAAAGCAGCCTATCAGTATTGCATGTGATGCATCATCATACGGGATAGGAACAGTTTTGAGCCATATAATGACAAATGGGCAGCAAGCACCCATAGCTTATTACTCAACGACACTTTCCCCCGCGGAAAGAAATTATGCTCACATTGATAAAGAGGCTTTAGCTATAGTTGCAGAAATAAAGAAATTCCACAACTTCCTTTATGGTTGCCCATTCACGGTCTTTACAGACCACAAGCCTCTTTTAGGTCTGTTCACTGCAGACAAGCAAATCCCTTAGATCCTGTCTCCAAGGATGCTGAGGTGGTCAATCTTTATGACAGCCTACAATTACAGGCTAGTCCATAAGCCTGGTAAGGAAATGGGTCACGCTGACGCACTCAGCAGACTCCCCCTGCCTAATTTAGAACCAGACCCCGTACCTGCTGCACGCATCCTATCAATTCAGGATTTGCCCAAATGTCCCCTTCACGCTGGGGATGTGGCTGTTGAGACAGCCTCCGACAAAACTCTCAGATGAGTTTTGAACTGGGTGCTGAGGGGGGGGCAGGAACCAGTCTTGGAACAGAGTTTCAGAGCTTTATTAGAAGACAGGACGAGCTGTCTGCACACAAGGGATGTATTCTATAGGGGAGTAGGGTTGTAGTCTCACACACGCTAAGGGAAAGAGTCTTAGAATCTCTGCATGAGGGTCATCCTGGAATAGTCAGGATGAAGGCACTCATGAGAAGCTACCTGTGGTGGTCAAGTTGGATAAGGATATTGAGGCTCAAGTTAAAGGATGCCAGGTTTGCCAACAGTCCAGACCTGAAATGCCTCAAGCCCCACTACATTGCTGGGAAACCACACAAACTCCCTGGTCTAGGATTCACATAGACTACGCAGGACCCTTCCATGTACAGGTGTTCTTCATTGTAGTGGACAGTCACTCAAAGTGGCTGGAGGTAGCACTTGTCCCTTCTATGACTACTGCCAGGACCATCCAGGAACTGCGCAGAATCTTCTCCACACATGGCTTACCCGATGTAATCGTATCAGATAATGGGGCACAATTTACTGCTGCAGAATTTCAGTCATTTCTAAGGTCTAATATGATTAGATATGCCACCTCTGTCCCGTTTCACCTGGCCTCTAATGGCCAAGCAGAAAGGATGGTCAGGACGACCAAAGAAGCACTTAAAAGACTAACTAGGGGCAATTGGCATCACAGGTTGGCAGACTTTTTGCTCTTTCAACACACAACTCCATGCACCTCAATGGATCGTAGCCCAGCGGAGCTGAGATGGGGACGTCGGCTGACCACAAAGCTGGACCATCTCCATCCAGACAGAATCGCAACAGAGACAGTGCAGCCCAAGCCACCAAGGAACTTGCAAGTCGGAGACCGAGTTTGGGCAAGAAACTACGGTCAAGGGGCACTGTGGGTGGTAGCTGTGGTTTGTAAGGTGTCAGGACCACTCTCTTACGAAGTGGTCCTAAAAGACGGGCGCGTTTTGCACTGCCACATCGATCAGCTGCATTGGTGGCAGGCTAACCAAACCCTCGCCACCGTCCAAGAGGAGAGCCGAGGGCTGCCTAACAGCTGCAGCACGTCTCGATCTCCAGGGTCCTGCGTGACTCAAAGAGACATGCTGGATGACTCAGCCGTGGGTGAGTCGCTACTGACTGAAGGAACAGTGCCTGCAGATCAGAACTTGCTGGAGGACTTATTTCCCAACCTTTTAGGAACTGCTCTGCTCACAGACGGGTGTACAGGTCTACCCGAACAGACCAACTGAAAGGAGACCGGTCTACCCGGCCAGCAAAGACAAACAGAGACTGGTCTACCCAGCCAGTCAAGGCAAACAGAGACTGGTCTACCTGACCTAAGCTGTCAAAAGGACTCCGGTCTACCCAGTCAACCAAGGGTAGATCGGGAGCCGCAGGCAGAAACGAGGTGATCAAAATGATTGCAGAAGCCGCCTACTTATCTAAATGAATATGTACAATTTATGGATATGTATTGATTTAGGGAGAAGGGGTGTTATGTATTAAGCAATTCAAAGGGTCTGTTATAAAGAACGGTTAACTGATTGCTTTATTTGAATCATAGACTGTCTGTCTGTATAACTTTAAGCCTTGTGTTTTAGGCGGGAATGAGTACTTTAAACTGATTGGCCGCCGCCTAGCGGCGGTCCGTATAAATATAAGCCAAGCAGTTGCTAGAGGTTGCTTCTGTGTGAACCTAATAAAGAGCTGTTAATTCAACTCTGTGTCTTCAATGTCTCGCTGTTCCCACTACACAACACTGTTCCCTCACCTCACCTTCTTTGGGATTTCTGTTGCTCAAGATATGTACTGACCATGTTCTCCATAAAGCTATTCATGCCTTCAGTGATAAAATTGTCCACTACAAAACTCCACCTTTAGAAGCAGGCTCGCAACATGAAAAAAACTATCATTTAAGGAACAGGTTTTTAAAATATAATTTTCTACTTGTTCAGACTAAGAATCACCTTTTCAACTTCATCTTTGTTTTTCCAGAACAATGGAAGTCTGATCCATCAAACATTTTGCTTATTTTATTTATGTGCAATAAATATAGATAAAAAATAGTAGCTGGTAGTTCTCTCCTCTAATGCTGGTTTTCTGTTTTCTGTCATTGAATTGTTTACTCCAAGAGCAAAGTCATTTATTAAAGCCATGCAAAGCATTAAAAAGGATCTTTCACAAAGAACCCTGGCATAAAAAAGACACCCCTCTCAAATCATTGGAGTAGTTCATTCTCTTGAAGCTCAACATTGCTGCTTCAAAGACTTTCTTAGCTAGCTTTTGCATGCACAGCTGCAGTTTTACCTTGCTGGCCATACTTCACAGTAAACATGTGAAGCCAATTTCTCTGTGCTAAAACAAAATAGTCAGTTTGGCTAAAAATAAGTTATACAAAAGTAAATTGAAGACTGGGAAGTAGTGATTTTAAATGAAGAAATCTAGAGGCCTTGAAGATTACAAAAAATAGATTGAGAAAGAAGCACAAAAGTGGAAAATAAATTTATAGGGAAAAGGGAGATAAGGCATAGCTTTCCAATACATAGTTACAAGTTGCTATGTGGTGTGTAGAAAATGTTTGTTTAAAACAGATAGGGCTACCTTGAGTGTGGACAAAATTGTTAAATAACCTGCTATTATTGCTAGTTATACAATGTATTTCCCTCCTTAAATACCCTTAAAGGGGAATTCTGCAAGATACATATTTTGCTGAAAATATAACATCATAATCTGGATCTTAAATCTTCATATATATTTTTTGGAATAGCTTCAGTACCAGTGTAGTTGATGCATAGTGGGGAGCAGAAGAGACAATCTGTCTGTGAATACTTGCTGAAAGCTTACATACTTGTTATATTCACTAAGTTCCAGAAACCTGCAGTTGATAAGTTACTGACCAATTAAACACAGCATGAAATTCTTATCCAGCTTCTGGATGATTTGACTTTGAAGTCAAATTTATTGCAGTAAAAACATCATTTTCTAGCTTTAGTATTGTAGTAGTATTGTTTATGTTCCCTTCAAAAATTAATACCTTGAGGGCAGTCTTATCATAGTTTTAAACTGATTATTTAAATTGCTGATTTAACCTATGATTTACATTTGTTTTAAATTAGTGGTTTCAATAAAATTTATAATTTGTATATTTTCTAAACATACCTCCTGGTTGATTTCTATAGCAATTAAAATTTCATTTATATTTCAAGTTTTTAATTAGGTAAACCACAGGCTTTCCACATACTATAATTATATATGCCTGGCCACTTTAATGGATGACCTCTGGCAGGAGAGAGGCACAATTTTGTTAATCTTTAATGTAGTGATGAAACTGAAAATTATGGATATGTAATCCCCAGCCAAATAATCTGTGGAGTCTACCTGTTGTAAATGGATGCCTATTTTAAATGTATATGAAATCTGGAGGTGATCATAGAATTATACTTGGAGCACCAAGTGATCTCTGAGATCAGGAGTTCTTATTACCATAAATTATGCACTTTGCTAAATAGAAAGAGCCTAGACATTGCTGTTTATATTTTATGAAGTATAAACTGTGAACTTTCAAAAATCAGCAAACAAGAATATAAGCCATTGAAGAGAAAATGCAGAAAGTACAGTACAATTTCATTTTTCATGAAAATGATAAACACTAACTCCCAATGTTTTTCAGAATTATGGGGCTTATAGGGATTGTGATTTAACAATTTCTGTGAAGCTACATATTCTTATCTCTAAGGAAAAAGATGATCATTATGAAAAAGCCTGAACAAAATACAGGTAGTCCTCAAGTTACGAACGTAATGGAGCTTGCCCATTCCATTTGTAACTCGAAAATTCGTGGGAGTGAATTTCGTACCTCAAACAAGATCATTCCCTTGCTCGTTAAGACGCACACAGCTCATTAAGTAGACATGAGGTATCTCAGGGTGGGTAAGGCCATGGAGGGCCTAGTGATGGAATAGGCCCCCGAGGCCTCCCCAACCCAGTAAGATACTTCATGCTTCCCCATTCCTTCCTGTTGTGCTGGACTCACTTACCTTGCAAAAATCCTCTCTGTTGCGGTTTCTTTCCCTTTGAGGGAGAGGAGTCAGCTTGGAAATGCTTTTTGCGCCGACAATGGAAGCTCCTGGGTTCTGTAATATTGCGCGAGTTCAAAAGAGATCATGGTCCCCAGAAGCTTCCATTTGGAGGGAGAGTGTTTGCTTACTTTGCTTGCCTATGGGGCAAAGTGTGGAATCGGAGTCTGCCGGGCCCAGGAACCAATGCTGTCCGTGGCCCAAATGCACTGCTCGCTCATGTGCACCAGCCTTAGTTTGAGGGCAGGAACAAAGCCTTTAACTGAGCTGGGAGGAATCATGGGGCAAGTCCCCTTGCACCTGTGCCAAGCTGCTGGCGGCGGCTGTGGCCGTCGCCTGAGCAGCCATGATCTCCCCTCCCCACCCAGCCACCCAGCCCACCCGACCTACTCCTTGCCTGACCAGTGGTAGCCCAAATCCTAATTGCTCTTCTCTTTGTCGTCCTCCCAACTCAAGTAGTGGCAGCAGCTTGAATTTCTCTGCTCCATACGAAAGAAAGAAACCAGAGGCGCAGAGCAGGATTGCTCTCAAGAAGACGTGGGTGCACTGCTTGCTCGCATGTGCCAGCCTTATTGAGAGCAATCCTGCTCTGTGCCTCTGTTTCCTTCCACTTGGACGGAGTAGAGAAACTCAAGCCACTGTTGCTCAAACACTTTTTATCTGAACGGAGACATTGGGGAGATGGGGAGCTCCTTCTGTGTGCAAATGCAACACTTGAAAATGCAGCAAATCGTTGCATTTTCAACTATCCCATTTGCTCATAAACAGAACTCTCCATTTCCCCAAGATCTCCTTTTGGATAAAAGGTTTTTGAGTGCCTCTTGGAAACGCAGTGATTTGCTGTGTTTCTAATTGTCCCTAGGTGCTCAAACACTTTTATCCGAACGGAGATCTTGGGGAGATCCTTCTGTGTGCAAATGCAATGCTTGAAAATGCAGCAAATCGCTGCATTTTCAACTACCCCATTTGCTCACAGAGTTCACCATCTCCCCAAGGTCTCCTTTTGGATAAAAGGTGTTTGAGCACCTATGGGACCCTTGGAAACACAGCAATTCACTGTGTTTACAAGTGTCCCTAGGCGTTCAAACACTTTGTATCTGAATGGAGACCTTGGAGAGATGGGGACTCCATCTGTGTACGAATGCAACACTTGAAAACACAGTGATTTGCTGCATTTTTAAGTGTTGCATTCATATACAGAAGTATCTTCCCATCTCCCCAAGGTCTCCATTCAAATAAAAGGTGTTTGAGCACCTACTAGAGCCTTGGAAACACAGCGATTCTTTTGCGAGAGTTCAGGTACCCATTCTGTGCAAAAGAGCATGGGTGCCTGAACTCACATATTACAGCATTTAGGAGCTTCCTTTGACTCTCCTCTCCCTCAAAGGCAGAAACTGCAGCAGAGGAGACAGATATTCTCAAGGTGAGTCTGAGGAGGCAGGAAGGGAGGGGGAAAGCCATTGTGGAGACCAGGGGGGGGGGAGATAAAGTGAATGTTGTAGAGCCTCTGCAGTCATTCGTAAGGGCAAACAACTTCTGTGGTGCTGCAACATTCATACTTTTGGAATTTTCTCGTAAACACTTGGGGCGCTTATCACGTAACTTCGAACAAGCGTTAAGTGAATGCTCATAACTCGGGGATTATCTGGCAAAGAAGCCTTTACAACCTTTTTTGGACATTGTAATCTGCCCATCCTGGCAATTTCTACTTATTTCCCTAAACTTATATTTTTCTTCATTATTGCATTAATGGGATGCAATGCACTCCTGCACTTGTGATCAATTGGTTCTAGCAAGATCCAAGGGGCTCTTTAAATCATCCACCCATAACCCTATTACACTCTCCCAGCTATTTCTGAAAAGTAATGATCAAGGAATGCAGCCACAAGCTACTTTTCTCCTCAACGAATACCTGGTTGAATCAGGAGTCAACCCTTCAGGAGCTTGACCTGACACAAGAGTACATGTTCCAAAGGCTGCACCCTTTTCTACAGAATAAGAGTTAGTGATTCATGAAGACTTTAAGTATCTATTACATATAGGAAGAACTAGAAAGTTGAAAAGCATAAGAGAAAAAAGGACATGTGTGAAGGAGAAAAGAACAATTGCTTCTGAAGACACTGATTTCTACTAGTAATATGGAACAAGAACCACACTTAAGTTACCTAATATAAAAGGAAGATACCATTAGCAGGTGAGTGAGTTTTAAGATTATTATTGTGTATAAGAATTTCAGGATAAGAAGTTAGGAAGCAAACACCAGGATACAGTACAGCACAGAAAGTGGCTGATGGAAAGAGAGGAGTGAGCATGGATTCCAGCAACCCAACAGCAGAAGAGTTGAAAGGTGAAACAAAACCTGGCAACCACTCTGCAGGGGAGACAATGAAGCCTACAGCCAAACAATAGCTCCTCATCTCCTCAAACACACTGGAAGACTTTGCAAAGCCAATATTTGGCAGTAGTTCAGAGCTGCAGCCAGAAGTGCTGAGTTGATAATACCAGAATGCTAGCCAGCAACAAAAGCCAATTAACTCCAAGGTGGCTAAATTGTGTTAAACAATTAATCATAAATCAGGCAAGCACACTTCTGAGATAAAGGACTGCATAGGAATCTTTAGGATTTAGATATACAACACATGTAGGAACAGATCTATAGTATAGTAGTAACTGTTAAGTGATAAGTTAAAAATTATGTTTATTAATCAAATTTGTAAAATAAAAGCCTTCCTAGAAACACAGGGAAGATGACATTACTCTTTTTATCGATGATATATATCATTTTCTCAAAGAATCCTCCACAAAATGCTCTGTCAGTCCACAATGTCCCTCAATGGAAAAAAAATATCACAGCATTGATCAAAATCCATTAAAAAAATCTATACCATGTCTAGTTCTGCTTGCTTTCAGTATGTTGACCTCCAATCTGGATTTCTACAAATTTGGACTTTTTTTTTAAGCTGGCCTTCAGTGGCCCTGTATCTATTTAGTTTTATGGTTTTTATATTTTGGTTTTATGTGTTGTTTAGCTCTTGACTGAGAACTGCCCAGAGTTGGTTAGAAAATAGACAGCTATATAAATAGTTTAAATAATTAATAAAATAAAGAGCTCAAATAGGACAAAAGAGAAAAACAAAGTGGAACTGGTCTGCTTCTCTTTTTAAAAGCTCATCTGAGAGGTGTAACTGTATGTGGGAATGACCTTGGGAGATAGGGCAGATTCACAGTTAATCAAGGAAACTGTCAGATAAAAGGCAACTTAGCCCAAAGCAGAAATATTGGCAGGGCTACTGGCTCAGAAGGGACTCTCTCTAATTTCTTCAGTTGTAAAGGGAATGGGATGGTGGGGGAAGAGAAATGTGGGAACCTTGTGCTTTCTGAACTTGGCTGTTTTCTTGCAGACATTTCTTTACCCAACTAGGTTCACAAGTGCTAGATAATGAAACATCTGCAAGAAAATCAAGCTCAGGGACTACAAGGACCCCACACTTCAAGCCTGAGCTCCAAATATTTTCTTCTATCGGAGACAAATGTATTTTCAGACTTAGAAAGTAGAATTAGTTGATCTGGCCATATTTTTGTGTGGTATACCTAATGAAGGCTGATAAGAGATAAAAATTAGCTCTTCAAAGGTTTGATTTTCCCAGGCTTTATATATTTCTGTCCATGAATTGATAAATGAGATACTCTAGTAACTCTTTCAGCATCTATAGCCTCCCACCTTCTCCTTAGAAGTTCAAGCTATATTGTGGTTTTGGCATGGAAGCAGCAGCAAATCTATTGCAGTTAGCCAATTTGGTTTACTCTATTGTTATATTCTTCTCTAAAAGGGAGAAAACAACTTGTCAAAGAACTGAGGTTCCTTAGCTTGACTTTAATTCTTCAAATTCAAGAGATGATTTTAGATCTAAAAAGAATGTATGACATACGATTTTTACATTGCAAAGTTTTAGAACATTAGACTTTTTAAAAAAAAATTTTACAATGTATATAGTTTTAGAGGCTCTAGAATTGAAATATTCTAAAATTTCAGTTGAATCATCAGTTATTCAAATGCATTTGTAAAGTCTTATGTTTAGATACCTCATCCTATAAAAGTAAAATATCTGCTATTTTCCTTTTTAATTTTGATCATATGCAAGTGTTTTTTTTACCTAACCTGACTCCTTATTTACAGTTGGCTGATTCTTTTTCTCCTCTTTTTTCTTAGTTTTATTTTTTATTTTATTTTTTTCAATATAAAATTTTATTGTTTTCATCATAAAAAAAAGAAATACATCACAGATATTACACAATGTTATATCCCATCCCCCCACCCCCCGGACTTCCCAAACCAAACCTAGGCTAATATTCAAATACAAGTAAACAAATATTAATATCTCTAACTCAAAACTCTAAACTTAAACAATCCATCTCCTCCGTATTA
>NW_015386633.1:284987-289772 GCF_001527695.2 Protobothrops mucrosquamatus | reverse complement strand
CTCACCTACATCGTCCATATAGGACGACTCGGGAACTCAACTCCTACCCCGGGCAGCTCACCTATCCCCTTATGCCCAGGGGAAAGGTATCAAGCCGTTTGACAGCTGGTGCTGGCTGTCAAACCGGCTTTTACGCAAAACAGGCGGGAGGCAGCAAACAGCTGCGACCGACGAAATCGCCTGCCACCGGAAGTCTCCTTCTTAGTTTTATTTTTCTTCTAAAATTAACATAAATATATGTACTAGAAAAGGAAGTATTAAATAGCTTTGTCCTATAGAATACAATTCTCTAAGAAATGTGGCTGACCTCCTAATCTGGCATGACACAAATGTTCTATTGCTGTATATAGACTGCTGCCTGTAGTCTCTGTTAATGTTTAAGAAGCAGTGACTCTTAGAAGTCCTGCCTATTCCTGCATAGACTATGATGCCTCTCGCTCATTCCCATCAAGAAAAAAATTCTTAATACCAGAAAAGGTCTAAACATTCTAATTAAGAAATGGTGCTATAAATTTTAAATCACCTCTGAAAAAATGGCAATAAGTAATTTCAAGATGTTTAAGACAAGCACCATTGCTTTTGGTCTCAGGTGTTAGAAAGCAAAAACACCAGAGAGGCAGTTAAGGGACAGGCAAGTTTTTCTCTAGAGACATACGGAGTGACACGGGGGATAGTTAGATGACATACTTGATATTGTTTACTATAGTCTTATGAGATTATTTGGACATTAGCCTATGAAAAGAATCCTTCCTGTTGAAAAGATTCTTTGTTGCTGCAATTAATTATTATTATGTCATGTTCTGCCTAATGATTTGCAATAAATTGCAATTATTTTTTACACTCATATGTAATGTTTGGAAGAATTAGAAAATTTATGGGCAAAAGCACCACAGGAAGAGAACTTCTTTAAAAGCCTACTGATGTCTGGTGAAAAATGAAAACCAAAATATATTTTAACAGACATTATTGCTCTCTTTTTGTGCTGTGTTGTTTATCACTGGCTACATTTGCAGCTTCAGACATAACAATTTGTGTTATTATTCCAATCATTAATTATTACTAATATTGCAGTGTTTAGGGACTTCACTGAGCTACTATAATTTTGCCTTTGGTTCAAGAATTACAGAAATTTGTAATTCCGAAATAAGCTTGCAGAGCTATCAGAATTTTTATTGCTTTTGTTGGAAATTCAAGGCAGCTAAACTTTCTAAACTAGTTATATTATACAGGCAAAATCAGAAATTTGTATACAATATTAAATCCAATAGTACTGTGTGACTATGAGTAACATTGCTTGGAATGTCTCATGCTTTTACCTAATAAAGATACTGCCTTTTAACTTAAAGTATATGAAGCTTGCTATTTAGTTCAAATCAATATATGAAGTACAACAACTTCTGGCTTAAAAAATAAATTCAAATCAAAAATGTAGAGTAATACACTATGGTATATAAAGAAAATCCAGGAAAAAATACAATTGAAAGTGGGTAGAACTATAAACATAGTTTTGAGAAAAAAATAGAAACATTTTATTCATATTCTGAATGTATTTCAAAAACAAAACTAATATACCTGAAGATATGTATTATGAAATATATTGTAAATATCAGTAATACATGATGACAAAATTTAACTTTCATTGTAATATTGTTCATACCTTATGTTAATTTTTCTATTAATATAATTTTCCACATTTTTTGGATCGTTGATCCAATGAAATATGTATATTAGTGTTAGTTTGTTATAAAAAAAATAGGCTTTTTAGTGCATTGACTTATAAACATTAAAGAATATGGATGATAGATTGATAGCAGGTTTCATTGTAAAAAGATCATTGGGCAATTTTCTCAGTTTTTTCAGAAAGTATAAATCACAAAAACAATTTGGTGGTTATATCCAGTATATGAACCAATCTGTTTATATCCCTGTCAAAATATATCCCTATCAAAATGTTCATACAACATTTTTATGTATTTTTAAACAACTGTAATGCCTTCTATGTATTAGGTTTATAGTGGGTTGTTTAAAAAGATACTAAGGAAGTTTGTGTCTCTGCTTTTAAGTATGCTGTCTAGATTTGCCATAGCTTTCCTCCCCAGGAGCAAGCATCTTTTAATTTCTTGGCTGCAGTCCCCATCTGTGGTGATCTTGGAGCCCAGGAAAATAAAATCTGTCACTACCTCCATTTCTTCCCCATCTATTTGCCAGGAATTGAGAGGGCCGGATGCCATGATCTTGGTTTTCTTACTGTTGAGTTTCAAGCCAACTTTTGCACTCTCTTTCTTCATCCACATCAAGAGGCTCTTTAGTTCCTCTTCCCTTTCTGCCATAGAGTGGTATCATCTGCATATCTTAGGTTGTTGATATTTCTCCCAGCAATCTTGATTCATCTAGCCCTGCCTTTCTCATGATGTGCTCTGCATACAAGTTAAATAGGCAGGGCGACAGTATACAGCCTTGCCGGACTCCTTTCCCAATTTTGAACCAATCAGTGGTTCAGTGTCCAGTTCTCACTGTTGTTTCTTCACCCGCATACAGGTTTCTCAAGAGACAAATAAGATGGTCTGGTACTCCCATCTCTTTAAGAACTTGCCACAATTTGTTGTGATCCACGCAATCAAAGGCTTTAGCATAGTCACTGAAGCAGAAGTAGATGTTTTTCTGGAACTCCCTAGCTTTCTCCATGATCCAGCGTATGTTGGCAATTTGATCTCTAGTTCCTCTGCCTCTTCGAAATCTGCCTGTACTTCTGGAAGTTCTCGATCCACATACTGCTGAAGTCTAGCTTGTAGGATTTTAAGCATAACTTTACTTGCATGTGAAATGAGTGCAATGGTGTGATAGTTTGAACATTCTTTGGCATTGCCTTTCTTTGGAATTGGAATGTAAACTGACCTTTCTCCAGCACTGGAGATGGAGGATCCACCCATGGGTAGTAGACTGTATTCCTGCCCAATCAGATCAAGTCAGCCAAAGTTGCCACGCCCGTCCTGGGCCCTAGATCCCAGTCTTGATTTGATCTTGCCCATGGACGGACGTACAACTCTGGCTCTTAGGCAGGTATAGTCTTGGCTTTGGGTGAATCCTCCACCTTCTTGGCTAATTAGTTTAATTTAATAATCTGGTTTATTAGGACATAAATTTCCTTGCACTACAGTGAGGGAGGATCGTGATTATAGGTAGAAGGGGCTCCTTTTTCCTCTTTTCCCCTCCTCCCTACAATAATAGGATAGAAGGGGACCCTTCTAATTTCCCTTCTCCCAACTCCGATTGATCCGTTCTCACCGGAGCTCGCGGCTGCGGCCCGGTGACGAACTGGGGGGTAAAGACTCGCCTCACAGCAAGCGAGGCTCGCTCAGTCTTCGGCCTCAACCTCATTGGATCCAACGTCCTCGCTCGATCTCTACCCGGCTGGGGAGGCGCGCGCCTTAACTGTCGAGGCCGTCTTGCGACGGACGGCAGTTCGGAGGTTGGGGGAAGCGATCTGGTCCTCGTTCCCATCGGCGCGGCCGCCATTTTGATTTGCGCAACGAGGGAACTAGCCGGGAACATTTTTTGCAGCCCGTTAACGGCCTCGGAAGGGGCGCGAGCTGCGAGGGTGACGGGCTGGCTTTAAACTGAGCCGGACGGACGGCCGTTCGTCCCTAGCTTCGGGGCGCAAGCCAGCGTGCCCTTCATTATCAGGCTGCTTTCCCTTGGGCCTAGCATTTCCCTAGGAGTTGCTTGCCATCGCGCGCGGCCGCCATTTTGCACACGCGGCGAGGGAAGTTCCCGAACAGCTACGGAATAAAAGAAGGGAGCAATAAGCCCTTTCCCCTCCATTGCTTCACAGATTACCTTGTTCATTGCTGTGGGGAGGGGAGGGGTCTGGCGGCATTAGGGAATAAACGCCCTTTCAAGACTCGGCCGCCATTTTGAAGGCCACCTCTGGCAGGACTTCACCTCCCATCAGCAACGCCATAGCTCACCACGCGTTAGGAATTCTCAACGGCCTTAGGAAACTCCTTTTTTCAGGCCTCGTGTCTCCTGGTCTGCTTGTCTGACACGTCTAATAAAACCGGGTCACTCTATTTCGTGTCAGTTATCGTGTCATTGGGACGTGAGGATTCCAGGTGTTCCCACAGAGCACCTGTCCTTTCCTCATCAAATTGAGCCGGATTCCAGTCATACTCTAAGTGTGTCTGTCCTTATCCGTCCACTAATATTACCTATTCAGTCCCAAGAAACTACCTGGGTTCCAGACGTACCCACAGTGCGTGTGTCCTCACCCAGAGGTTGTAGTCTCTAGGTACCAGGGGGTCCCATTCGAGCTCCTGTGCTATCGGAGAATGGAGGCCACCACTTCTTCTTCTGAAGCCGCTGCACCTCCCCCATCCACCTTAATGTCTGCCGCTCCACCCAGTATGGAGGGTCCTGACATGCCCACATCTAAATCTAGGGGCAGGTCTTCAAACAAGACCTCCAAGAGGGCAGACAAACAAGCTAATCGGAGACACCAGGCCCTAGAAAAGGAGTTTGCTAGAGCACAAAAGGCAGCTAGACTAGACCCCCCCCAGGCAGAGGGATTAACATACACTCTGCCCTTTGGGCCTCCTGCCTTTTCCCCGAGGGGATGGACTACGGGAGAACCCTCTCATTCCCCCGTACCTCCTGCTCCGCGGTCACATTTCAGCCTTCCAGAGGCAACTTTCACTCCTACAGCTGCAGGCCTCCGACCTGCGGAGCCTGTCCCAATGCCTTCAGAGGAGCGCCTGACCTTCTTGATTGCGCGAGCAGTTGATAGCG
>NW_015386633.1:282506-283808 GCF_001527695.2 Protobothrops mucrosquamatus | reverse complement strand
TTTCGGCCTAACAACAGGTACACTTATAACCAGTCCTTCCAGCCTTTTCGCCCCTTTCCGGCCAGGCAGGACAGGCAGGACAGACAATACGACGCACAATCGGCTAGACCCAGACAACAATTTCAGGGTAAGCGGCCCTTTCGGGGGAGCGGCCGTCCATTCCGGCGTTCCAAGTGACTCCCTGGGGGTTCTTCCCATACGGGGCAGACTATCTCTCTTTGCCCACCAATGGGAGGCTACCAGCACGGACTCATGGGTGCTCAACACCATACGCAACGGCCTCTATCTGGAGTTCATCTCCGATCCCCCGAATCACTTTATCTCGTGCCCTTACCCTCGAAATCGAATAAAGAGGAAGTTGATGGGCGACGCCGTCCAACACCTTCTGGACATACAGGCCATAGAACTGGTTCCGGTGGACCAGAGAGGTCGGGGATTTTACTCCATCCTCTTTGTCGTGCCCAAGACGTCGGGGGGATGGAGGGCCATCTTGGATCTCAAGGGTTTAAATTACCATCTTGTTTACCGCAAGTTCAAGATGCAGACGCTCCGATCCATCTTGGGAAGCGTAAGAAGAGGAGACTTCCTGACGTCCATCGACCTCACGGAAGCGTACCTTCATATCCCCATCTCTCTCGCCCACCGACGGTTTCTAAGGTTTGCTTACAAAGGTCAACATTACCAATACAGAGTCCTGCCTTTTGGCCTTTCATCGGCTCCCAGGGTGTTTACCAAGATCCTAGCGGTCCTGGCAGCTCACTTGCGCATGGTTCCGGTCAGGGTCCAATGTTACTTGGACGATATCCTGATCCAGTCATCTTCCATCCGGTCCGCCGAGACGGATTTGACAATGGTAGTGAGCCTGCTCCAGGACCATGGGTTCTCGGTGAACTTCCTCAAGAGTCACATGATGCCCACGACGAAACTGTTACATCTGGGGGCCATAATAGACACTTTGCGATGCAAGGTGTACTTATCGCAGGAACGCCGGGACAACCTGAGAAAATCAGTCCTTCAGGTACGCAGGGGACGCACAGCGTCCTTGCTCGACCTTTCCAAATTATTGGGTCAAATGATATCGACCATAGCTATTGTTCCGTGGGCCAGACTCCACTCCAGGGAACTACAACGGTTCCTGCTACCCTTTCAGAGGCAGAACCTCAGTGCCTCCCATCAAAGGGTGAGACTTCCCCCTCAGGTAGTGCGATCCCTCGGATGGTGGCTGTCGCCAGCCACCCTCAAGGGGTCGCTGTTCAAAGAACCAAACCGGACACTGCTGACGACCGACGCCAGCCTATTTGG
>NW_015386633.1:268016-281731 GCF_001527695.2 Protobothrops mucrosquamatus | reverse complement strand
AGTCTCACTCAGTCAGGGGGCCATCCTCCATCAGGATCCCCAATGGCTCCAGTTAGCCGTTTGGCGCTTGAGCGGTCTTGCTTGTCACGACAGCTCTGTTCCACAGGGGTGATCAACATAATTCAAGCATCTCGCCGTCCCTCCACTAACCGAATTTACGAGTCCACATGGCGGAATTTCCAATCCTGGGGCTCCAGGAAACAGTTGTCACTTGCTCAACTCACTATTCCCCATATTTTGGAATATCTTTTGGAGGGCCTGGAGAGGGGGCTAGCCCCGAACACGTTACGTTGGCAGGTAGCTGCTCTATCCACGGTTCTATCATGCAACTCTGTAGAGTCGTTAGGGCATCATCCCTTGATTAGATCTTTCCTCAAGGGAGCGGCGAACACCAGGCCGCCCACGGTACATAGGTACCCGTCTTGGGACTTACCAAGGGTGCTTCTGGCTTTGACAAGGCCGCCTTTCGAACCCATGAGATCGTGCGACTTTCAACACCTTGACCAAAAGGTGGCCTTTTTAGTGGCGATCACGTCGGCTCGACGTATCTCCGAGTTGGCTGCGCTGTCGGTCCGCAAGGACCTGTGTTGTTTCCGCTCTGACAGGGTGATCCTTCGTCTTGATCCCACTTTCATGCCCAAAGTGAATTCTTCATTCCATAAGAACCAGGACATTGTGCTCCCGGATTTTTGTCCGAATCCTTCGTGCGCCCAGGAGCGGCAATGGCACAGCTTGGATGTCCGCAGGGCGCTTAGTTATTATATCTCACGGACAGCGGATTTCCGTAAATCGGAGGCCCTGTTTGTATCTTCCCACCCTTCTTCCAGGGGTCGGAAGGTCTCCTCGTCCACAGTAGGCAGGTGGATCAGGAAGTGCATCGCCGGGGCATATCAAGCTGATTCATTGCCGGTGCCAACTGGAATCACGGCCCACTCCACCAGGAGTGCTTCTACCTCTGCGGCCTGGGATACTCAGGCGTCCATTGAGGACATCTGCAGAGCGGCCACTTGGTCTTCACCTTCTCCATTTATTAGGCACTATAGAATTGACAAATTTGCTTCCGCGGAGGCCTCCTTTGGCAGGAGGGTCCTCCAACAGGTACTTCATCAAAGTTCCACACCGGGCCAATCTGTTTCCCACCCTAAGGGACAGTAGGCTTTGGTATGTCCCATGGGTGGATCCTCCATCTCCAGTGCTGGAGAAGGGGCGTTGTCTTACCTGAACGCCTTTTCTCAGCACGGAGATGGAGGATCCATCTTCCCTCCCTATTTCCTTTGAGGCAGCTGTTACCTAGGATAGTTAGTTTCTGAGCCAATACGTCTTATGTCAGTCAATGGCTTCGCTCGCGTCAAGACTGGGATCTAGGGCCCAGGACGGGCGTGGCAACTTTGGCTGACTTGATCTGATTGGGCAGGAATACAGTCTACTACCCATGGGTGGATCCTCCATCTCCGTGCTGAGAAAAGGCGTTCAGGTAAGACAACGCCCCTTTCCAATCCTGTGGCCACTGTTGAGTTTTCCAAATTTGCTGGCAAATTGAGTGTAGCATTTTTACTGCATCGTCTTTTAAGATGGAATACTGTCATCTCCACTAGCTTTGTTGTTGCTCAGCTTTTCTAAGGCCCATTTCACTTCACATTCTAGGATGTCTGGCTCAAGGTCAGTGACCACCCCATTGTGGTTATCAGGGATGCTAAGCTTGTTCTTGTATAGTTCTTCTGTGTAATTCTGCCACCTCTTCTTAATCTCATCTGCCTCTGTTAGGTCCCTGCCATTTTGGTCCTTTATCATGCCCATCTTTGCATGAAACGTTCCCTTCATATCTCCAATTTTCTTGAAGAGATCTCTGGTTCTCCCTATTATATTGTTTTCTTCTATTTCTTTGCACTGTTCATTTAAGAGGGCATTCTTATCTCTTCTAGCTATTTTCTGGAATTCTGCATTCAATTGATGAGAGATAGATAAGATAGATAACCTTTTATTGTCATTTTTGTACTGTGGGCACAATGGCACACATCAAAAATGAAATTTAGTTGCCCGCTCTCAAAGTGAAACACATACATGACACACACCTAAACATACTATGAACAACATATGTATAGACCCACATCCCTACATATATGTAGCAAATAAATATTAAATATTGTCCATCTTGATTACATAATGGAAGGAGGAAGCTTGAGAGTTCGCAAGGTTAATGCTGTATGGAATGAAACTCTGGCTGAATCTGGATGTTCTGCTTCGGATACTACGAAGCCTCCTCCCAGAAGGTAACAAGGAAAACAGGTCATGAAGACGATGTGTAGTGTCCCAGATAATCTTGCTGCTCAAGCAGTGCTTCTGTGCTATGTCCTGGATGGGAGGGAGGGAACTGCCAATGATCTTTTCGGCCATTCTCCAGCATGATGAGTGTAGAATCCACCGTGGGTAATCTCAGCCTTCCTGCTCAGTTGAGATTAAGTCAGAAATCTGCCACACCTCCTTCTGGGCGGTGCCTTCTTAGTTTTTGACTTAGTCTCAGCTCAGTAGGACGCAATTTGTTTGGCTCCTCTAGTTAGATTAGGTCAAATTAGTTTAGTTAGTGAATTGATTAGCAAATTAATTAGTGGTAATTCCAAATTCCACATTCCTAAATTTGTATAATTTGCTTCCAAATTGGCTGAGCTAGTTAATTGTAGCCAATTGCAGCTTTGGCTCCTGCGAGCCTCGCAGGCTCCACTCGAGTCGAATTTCACCTTCTCGGACTCACTGGAGCTACAGCAGCTCCGATCGAGCTGATCAGCAGGTTACAGGGGCTTGCCTTGCCTGGCAATTCCCTGTGAAGCCCTGTGGAGCCGGACGGCCTCACTGAAGTGCACTCTCACCAACAGAGACTCTGCCGATCGTTCCAACGCTCTGGATCACAGCAGAGGCTGCGCAACGCTAAACAGCAAGTTTTGGCCAGAGAACAGAGGACTATGAGAGCGACTAGACCTAAATATAAATAATGGAAATGGAAATGGAGAAAGAAAATGGAATCTTTTCAGTGAATGTAAATGGACTAAATTCTCCATCAAAAAGAAACAAAATTTTCAGGAAACTAAAGAAATTGAATACAGATATAATTTGTTTGCAAGAGACACATATAAAAAAACAACACCATAAATTATTGGAATATCCAAAAATTGGGAAACTTTAGTATGCATCAGCACATCAGAAAAAAGAGGTGTTGCTTTATATATTAAAGAGACAATAAACTCTAAAATGCTGTATTGAGATGAAGAAGGAAGAATTATAATGATAGAAATATATTTACATCAAAAACAAATATTGCTAGTAGCAATCTATGCACCCAGTAATAACTAAGAAGAATTCTATCAAAGCCTACACAGTAAAATAATAGAAATGGAGTATCAAAATATCTGTCTGGTAGGAGACTTTAATGCGATAGTAGATGGAATAAGTGATTATAAAAGCAGCAAAACAGGGAAAACTGGAAGAAGAAGACTACCTAGGACATTTTTTGAGATGATAGACAAAATTGGAATACAAGACATCTGGAGGAAATTAACCCAGAAAAACTACAATATACTTTTTATTCAAACAGCCAAAAATCCTGGTCAAGAATTGACATGATTTGAGGGTGAATATTCAGGAAATTGAGATAGAAATAGGTACATGGGCAGATCACAATCTGTTAAAAGTGACATGGAAAGGAACACAAAAAAGACCAAAATGGAGTTTAAATCAATCTATATTAAAAGAAAAAGAATTTATAGAACTAGCGAGAAAAGAAATGGAGTTCTTCTTTAAAGAAAAAAAGAGGAAGAAACAACATTACAAAATGTATGGGATACAGCTAAAGCATACTTTATAGCTATGACATATATGGCAAAGAAAAATAAACAGAGAAGACAGCAATACTTATTAAAAGAAAAAATTGGAAAATTAGAATCAGAACTACAGAAAAATCCGCAGAAAAAGACTTTGAAAAAAGAAATGGAAATTATAAAACATAAACTAAATTTGTTGGACTCAGAAAAAGTGGCAGAGCAAATAAAGAGAGCAAAACAGAATTTTTTTGAAAACGCAAACAAACCAGGAAGATGGTTAGCTTACAAACTTAAAAAACAGAAAGAGAAGACAATGATATATAACTTGGTAGATGGAAAAGGCTCTCTACAATTTAAAAATGAAGAAATAAAAAAGATAATTAAGGAATACTATAAGGAATTGTATGATAAAGAGGAAACTTCAAGAGAGAGAATTGTTCAATACTTAGAAGGAAATAACCTTCCAAAAATCCCAGAGACATTTAAAACTATGTTAGAGGAAAGAATTATTATGATGGAAATATTAGAGGCCATAAAAAGACAAAAAATGGGAAAACACTGAGTCCAGATGGGCTGCTGGCGGAGCTATACAAATACCTACAAGATATACTAAGCGAACCACTGAAATATGTGTTTGTAATGGACTTTTGTTGGAGGCTAAACTTCCACCCACGTGGATGGAAGCAAATATTACTCTAATACCAAAAGAAGATTCAGACTTGACACAGATTAAAAACTACAAAACGATTTCGCTGCTTAATGTGGATTACAAAATTTTTACTTCAATAATGGTACAGAGACTAAAAAAATACTTAGTTAAATTCATACATCCAGATCAAAATGGCTTTTTACCAAAGAGACAAATTAAAAACAACTTAAGAGTGATAATGGATGTATTAGAATATTATGAATTACATCCAGGGAAACAATTGGCACTAATATTTCTAGATGCCCAAAAGGCATTTGATAACGTTTCCTGGCAATTTATGACTCAACAACTACAAATAATGGACTTTGGACAGAACTTTATAAATATGATAAAAACAATATATAACAAACAGACAGCCAAAGTGATTGTGAATGGAGACTGTACAGAGAGGTTTGAGATAAGAAAAGGCACAAGGCAAGGATGTCCATTATCCCCATTGTTATTCATTTTCACTCTGGAAGTTTTAAATAGAAATATCAGGCAAGATATAGAAATTAAAGGACTGGAGATTAAAGACGAAAAATATAAACTACAAGCATTTGCTGATGATTTAGTATTTATTTTAGAAGAACCTTTGGAGATGATCCCTAAACTACTGGGAAAGATAGAACAGTATGGAGAAATGGCAGGATTAAAAATAAATAAAGAAAAAACTAAAGTAATAGTCAAGAACCTCACAGATAAACAAAAAAAAATGTCAGAAAAGACCAAGTTACAGATAGTGAAAAAGGTCAAATATCTGGGCATATACTTATCGGCAAGATGTTCAACAGTAAAAGAAGATAATTATATAAGTTATTGAATCAAATGAAACTGAACTTGGAAAGATGTAGAAATTTGCAATTGTCAAAATTAGGAAGAATCGCTACAGTGAAAATGAATGTACTGCCAAAAATTCTATTTTTATTTCAAACAATACCGATAAAACTCAAAAAAAAATTCTTTCAAGATTTAAATTCACTAATTCTAAAATTTGTTTGGCAAGGAAAAAAAGATAGAATTAAGATGAAAACATTACAAGATGCTAAGGAAAATGGAGGTTTTGGGTTACCAGAGTGGGTTCTGTATTATCAAGCATCTGTTTTAACATGGGTGAAAGAATGGATAACTCTCAGAAACAAAAGGTTGTTATATTTGGAGGGTCATGATTTACAATTGGGGTGGCACGCTTTTTTATGGTATGGAAAAACAGAGTTAATAAGTATTTCCAAAATCACTATATAAGGAATGCATTGTTAACAGTATGGGAAAAATTAAAAGTAAAATATACATGAAAATTCCAGGGTGGTTGTCAGCTATGGAAGCATTTGTACATTCAAACTTGGTAGACTTTGAAAAAACTTGGACATATAGAAATATTCTAAATTCTGAAGGGAATTTAAAATCTAAACAAGAACTGGAAAATCAGGGTATCAACTTATTGTGGTGGACACATTTACAAATGCAAAGTAGATATGGAGAAGACGTTAAATTATTTGGTTTTTACAAAGAACAAACTGTATTTGATAAGATTTTGTTAACTTCAGACGAGAAATTAATTAAGAAAATGTATAACTTTTTGTTAATTCTGGAAATGGAAAGTGAACAAGTTAAAGACACAATGATAAGATGGGCAAAATATTTTGGGTATAATATAGAACTATTTTTTTTAAAACCCAAATAGCATATTGGTTGAAAAATTATTATATGTATGTAAGAAAAAATCAATAAAATCTTTAAAAGAAGAAGAAGAAGAGAAGAATATTACTCAGTATTTGCATAATCTGATGCAGGTTTTGTCTTCTGTCTCATAACAGGCCCAGGCTGCCCTACCACCTGTCTCTGACTGATCGTTGCTCCTGGAGAGTGGGTTTGGGTGAAGGAACTGTCACCTATAAGTCTAAGTGGTTCCATCCCCGTCAAGTCCTCCTGAGCACCTCAACTGCAGTGAGAAGTGGAAGGAATCAAGGCGGGGCCACGAAAAGTTCCATCTTCCCCTCTCCAATGGCAAGCCTAGCAGCTGGATGGCCTAACTTTGACCTGCCTCGCTTGTTGAACTGTTTCCATCTAATTAGGAGAAAACTTCAATGGACTGGACTACCCTGGAACTTAGGTTCGTAGTATCTAGACTGTGTATTACTACATTTTTACTTTGTTGCTGCTGTTTCCCCCATACCTTCTTCAAACCATGGACCCAATAATTAAAGGAACAAAAGGGAGTTGTGTTTATAACAAGACTACATATTCCACTTGCAAAGTGGGAGATAGGGTCACTTGTTATGCTCCTGTCAATACAGTAAAGCCGTACCAACAACTTCAAATCTGGACAGATGGAGGGATGCACAGACAATACCTCTTGGGAAAGAATAACACGAGACTTATGGATAGTGCCAGAGTCTCCTTTGATGCATGTAAGCTATTAATTATAATCAAGCTAAATGGACTAAGTATGGAGCGATGGGGTGGAAACAGTCCTACTCATTTAATACCAAATACATTTATACATCCTACCCAACCTGGCACAATCGAAGGAAATTCAATGTGATTAAAGGAGTCAGCACCTCCCAGTGCAACGCTGTTTCCTGCAACCCGGTGTGCTTCGAGATAACCAGACCAGTGGACTTCTCAGCATCATTTGGACTAGCTATTGATGGAACCAAACGCAAATATGGGTTCAAGTTGACACTATTATACCACCATCCCAGAAACCTTTTAGAGTTTTTCATTCTTTTTACGATGAACTGGAAATCACACTTGCAATCCCCTCAGTAGCAAAGAACCTTTTTACTGATTTGGTCAAAAGAATTGCTTCATATCTAAATGTAACTGTTATGTGTGTGTGGGTACTAATATGGGTGAACAATGGCCTTGGGAAGCACATGAAATAAATTTTGACTAGTCAAAATCTCACTTGGAAAGCCACCAATAGACCCAATATATGGACCCTGACCATTTCTATAGTGGGAAACCTCTGTTTTAAAAGAGAAGGTTTTGGTAAAGTCCTTGGGGAGCTTAGGTGTGAACACCTCAGTGTCCTTTTGGTAGAGTACCACCGATTCGGCCCAACCTCAAAATCCCCTGGCAAACATTCCCCGACTGTCTCTGATAGATGCCACTCTCACCTGGACTGCCCCAGACGGACTGTATTGGATTTGTGGAAAGCTTGCTTATATTGTCCTCCCAGCCAGGTGGGAGGGATCCTGCATATTAGGTACTATAAAACCCAGTTTCTTTTTACTCCCTATCAAACAAGGGAAACCACTGACACATTATAACACATTCCAAATATCAAGTTAAAAACACATGGAACGAAAAAGAATGGCCCCCCAAAAGGATTATACAGGGATATGGACCTGTTACTTGGGCAGAAGATGGAATGTATGGTTATAGGACTCCTGTTTATATGCTTAATAGAATTATTAGACTGCAACCTGTATTAGAAATAATTACAAATGAAGGGAATTTAGAATAACATAATGCTCTTTTGCTTCTCTATATTACACTTGCGCAGAAACTCCATTAGCCTGAGGCGAGAAGCACACATACAGAGAGATAAAGAAAATTGATTGATTAAAATAACACTACAAAAGAAAGTTTTGTGAAAACAAAGGGGGGTGGCTTTCCTTTTACATGCTGCGTATGGAGGAAATATAGCCAGTTGCTTTTGAAACCTAGACAGGTGCCATGGACACAAGCTGGTTTGGAGAGATCTTTGGTGATTGGTGAAGGAAAATTTTTCTGGTTGTGTTAGCTTTTGGAGGTCTTCTGGTTTTGCCATGTTTGATTCCTGTTATCCAAAGAACAGCTACTTCTACCATCTTGGGGATGATGGTCATAGCATCCTCTGTAAGTAGTGATAAACCCCATAAGCCAGCCAAGGTCCTGACTATCATCGCAATAACAAAGGAATATACATCATTGGTCACCAAGTAATAGAAAGCATTCTGTTACAAAATTAAAAAGGGAGGAATGAAGGGGTTCTGTAACTAGAACAAAAAGAAATTGTTTAGCCTAACTATTGTTATCTCGCTTCTGTAATCAGCTTGCGTCAGGGGCAAATTTCATGCAAGCGTGGGAAACATGTACACGGATGGGATGTACTGAAGGAGGGAATAAGGGAGTGTACAGGAATGATTGATATCTTCCTTATAATGTAATGACTCTATTGTCTGATTTTCATTGGCTAACAACGTTTATAAAGCAATGCTACTAACTTTCTAAGGTGTGGCACTTCTGAACGCAACTGCTGCCAGTGTTCAGACTGTGTTCCAACCACGGCCTTATTTTGATTGAAAATAAAGTGCTGTATCTTTAAGAAGCCTCTGCTTGAGTTTCATGATTGGATTTTTTTTAATGATTTCTCAAGTTTTGCCAAGGGCCAGTGACCTTATACTATGTTTTATAATTCATTACTTCATACTTAAATATATTTTATCACATAATCAGATTTTTGTAATGTTTAGGATATATGCCCACAGTTCTCCCTTTCTGCCTCCTATGCATCTGACAGACACAGCTGACAGGATGAATGTTTTAGAAGTTTAAACTTAAAAGAGCTGGGTAAAACCTCAAGAGTACAATAATAATCCTCTCCCTTTCTCAAAAAGTCCTCTTCAAGTATGTCTCTCTCTATATGTATGTATGTATGTATGTTTATGTATGTATGTGAAATGCTTACATATATTTGTGACTGAGTTTAAAAGTCATCAAAGAGAGTTGGTGGTCACAAACCAGGACCTATATAATCCATTCTTTTTCATTTCCTAAGACCAATAGAAGAGAATATATGTAAGCTCAGGATTGACTTTTGGAGTCCTTGGTGCTTCTGAGCTTGGTTGTTTGCTTCTTGAAGGAAGAAGGAAGGAGGAAGGCATTTCTTTGGAGAAAGCAGAAATGGTGAGCAGTCTCTTCCCTTCCCTCACTAGTCTCCTTGGAAAATTCTGTAAGCCAAATTAATATTTCTGTTTCCAATATCAATAGAATATTCCCATCTTGACCTTTTTTGCTTGTATAAACAATGTGAGCACTAATGAACAGCACAAGTCCAAAATTATGAATATCATCATACTTGGAAGCAATAGAAGCTGTGATTGTCTAGAGAACCATCTTAGAAATACCCAGGCCAAAACAACCAAATTTTTAAGAGTAAATAAGCTATTGTAAAATGGACTAGGGCATATATCAGGTATTTTGAATGAGCAGATGGCACATTGACAAGCTATAATGCCTACATAGAAACATGCCATTTTTTGCTGACTCTTCAATCCCTGCTTTATTGTGCCAATACTCTCCAATTGCAGTTTCTCTTGGAAGGGTGATCAAACTCTTCCTCCTCTCCTGCAAAGCTATTCCCTATGTCCTCCACAACTATTGTGTTGTTTTCCAGATTTGTTGGCATAATTGGTTGGAATCCTTTCTTCTTTTACTTGCTCTGTTTCTCTTGATATTCCATCAATGCCTATAGCCTTCCAACTTGTTAATGATAGGAAAGCTGATCTAAAAATCAACTTATAATATGACAGGTTCTTGCAAGTAGAGAATACCCTTTAGAGTATCTTGGACATTTCTACTATGCAGAATTTCAGTATACTATCTTTCTTTGATCTTCTTTGAATCAGTTAGTGTCTGTCCAATAACATCCTTTAGCATATCAATATGAGGTTGGAATCTACTTCTGAGTTCAAACATCTTTTGGAAAACTTTCCTTGTTTTTTTATATCTGTTTCAATCTTCAATGTCTTTACATGTCATTGGAATATTACTTCTTGTCTCTTTTAACAGGTCTTCATTAAGTTTCTTCCTGGGAACTTTGTTTTTCTTGGCTTTCATTTCTGTTCTCCTACTGGCAATTTCCACCATCTGTTCTGACATCTAGTTTTCTTTGTTTCGTGGTCTTTGGCAGCCTCTTTTTACATTCATTTCTTAAAAAGTCTTGAATTCATTCCACAGTTCCCTATCAATAAAGTTTAGGACTTCAAAGTGATTGCTAATATTCTCCTTGAAAATAGAGGGTATATATTCAAGTCATATTGTGGCAATTGATTGACTTTCTTCTTCTGGTTTAATTGACTTTGAAACTTGCACATAAGCACTTTGTAACATGTTTCACAATCAGACTTTTCCCACACTTTTGCTGTTGTAGCTGAGCTCTTTTGCCTCATTGTTGAACAATATAGTCAATTTTATTTTTGTGCACTCCACTTGATGAAGTTCATATATATAAGCATCATTTTGGTTAGTGAAAGACTGTGTGAGCAATGAAAAATACATATTTTATTAGCAATTTTTTGTTTAACAATCACAATTGGGACCAGCAACCTGGTCGTTAAGTGAAGCCATTGTTAAGAGAAACTGTAACTACTCGCGACTTTCCTTCAGTTTTCCTTTGCTTTACAGACCTGGGAAGGTCATAAGTATGAGGATTGGTCCAAAGTTACTTTTTCATCACCATAACTGCAAACAGTCACTAAATAAGGCAGTCACTAAATAAGGACAACTTGTATTGGACTCACAGAAACTGATGAGGTATTCTCCAGTTTCATTTCATTTTCCTAATCCATAAAGTTCAGTTACATTTTCCTCCTGTTGATTTCCAGCTTTGGAATTCTAGTCTTTAATCACAAGCAGCAAATCTTGCTTGCATGTTCTGTCAATTTCAAAATAACTTGTCCATAAAACTTGTCCATAAAACTCTGTGATTGGATCACAAACTTGGATCCTTATCATATTAAAGGACTGCTTGCAAAGTCTAACTGACATTGTTCTGGCTCCCAGAACCAAGGTGCTTTTGTAGCTCCAGAATCCAGAAAGTATAACTCAACAAAATGGGTTTACACAAATATTTATTTATTTATTTATTTTTACAAATTTTATTTATAATAGAATTAAAAAAAAAAACATTGGATTTTAACATGACATTCCAGTATATACATTCTTATCAGATTATTCCACATTTTACAATCAATTCTTCATCTCTACATATACATCTAAGTTTTATATACAATACTTATTCTAAAATAACATATATTTCTATCTTAACATTCGTCTTTAATTCCAACCGTCCTCTTCGAATTCCTCCAGCGGTAAAATTTATCCCAGATTTCAAAATAAACTGATCCACATTTGTCTTTTAATATCATTGTGAGCCTGTCCATTTCCGCACATGCTAATATTTTATGTATTAACTCTTCCTCTGTGGGAATTTCCTTGCTCTTCCATTTTTGCGCAAAAGCAAGCCTAGCTGCAGTCAGGATGTGTAGCAGCAGGTAGATTGTTCCCTTGTCGTATTTTTCTGTCGTTATTCCCAACAAGAAGAGTTCAGGTTTTAACTCTAAGTCCAGTGTTAATATATCCCTCAACCAGTTTCGTGTCCTGTTCCAATACTCGCGAGTCTTTGGGCATTCCCACCACGTATGGTAATATGATCCTATTGCTGTTTTACATTTCCAGCATAGGGGTGAGATGTTTGAACCCATTTTAGCTAACCTTACAGGTGGGAAATGCCATCTATAAAACACCTTGTAAAGATTTTCCTTATATGAGGTAGCTAAGGTGAGTTTCCTATTTCTTTCCCACAGTTCTTGCCAAATATGCAGGTCGATACTAAAAGCAAAATCCCTACTCCAAGTTAACATGGTCTCCTTAACCTGTTCTTCATACATTGTCTGATCTAAAAGAAAATGATATATTTTTTTAATCATTTTATCCTCGGGACCTAATAAAATTTTATCTAGTTCTGTCGGTTCTATCTTTATACCCCACTCTTTTTTATCTTGCCTATATCTTGCTTGTAGTTGGAGGTATGCCCACCATTCTAATTCTATCCCTGCATCTTGGAGATTCTTCCTCGATTTTAATTCTCCTCTCTCGTCTAGTATGTTTTTATAGGTTATTACTTTCCCCAACTGAATGAACCTTGGGTGTATATACATTTCTAGTGTTGAGATCCAATTGGGGACTTGCCTATAGTTCTGTCATCAGATTTTGATCCATACATCTATTAGCGCCCGTCTGATATAGTGCCTCCGGAAGTACTGGTGAAATTTATGCTTCTCATCCCATAACATGGCATGCCATCCAGTCTGCATGTCATGACCTTCCAGTTTTAATAATCTCCGATTTTCCAGTCGAATCCAATCCCGCACCCACAGTAGAATTGTAGATTGATAGTATTTTTCCAGATCGAGGAGGCCGAGACCCCCCTTTCCTTAGCATCCTTTAATAATTTTAATTTAATCCTTGGTTTTTTCCCTTGCCAAATGAATTTAAGTATGGTTTGGTTGAAATTTCGAAAGAATTCCTTTTCTAATCTAATTGGTATACATTGAAATAGGAATAATATTTTAGGTAACATGTTCATTTTAATTACGGCAATTCTACCCATGTAAGAAAGCTGGAGATTTGTCCAGGTGTCCAAGTCTGTTTTAATCTGATCCATTAATTTGTCATAATTGTCTCTTTTAATTGTTACACACCTAGCTGTTAGATATATCCCTAAGTATTTTATTTTCTTTGTGATCTGAATACCTAATTTATCAGCTAATTCATTTTTCTGTGATCTAATCATATTCTTCACAAGCATTTTGGTTTTTTCCTTATTTATCTTTAGGCCTGCCATTTCACCATATTCACCCAGTACTTCCATTAACTTTGTCCCTGATTGTAAAGGTTCTTCGAGTATAAAAACAAGATCGTCAGCAAAAGCTTGCAATTTAAAAATTTCTCTCTTAGTCTCTAAACCTTTAATATACTCATCCTTCCGAATTATTCTATTTAGTACCTCCAGGGATAGTATAAACAGTAGTGGAGATAGCGGGCAAACTTGCCTTGTGCCTTTTTGGATTTGGAAGTTTTTAGTAGTTTCTCTGTTAATTATCACTTTAGCTACCTGTTTGGAATAAATCGCTTTGAACATGTTTATGAAATTCTCCCCAAAGTCCATGTATTCCAATTGATTAAACATAAAGTCCCATTTCACATTATCGAATGCCTTTTGTGCGTCAAGAAAGATTAGTCCCGAGGACTTCCGGTGGCAGGCGATTTCGCTGGTCGCAGCTGTTTGCTGCCTCCCGCCTGTTTTGCGTAAAAGCCGGTTTGACAGCCAGCATCAGCTGTCAAACGGCTTGATACCTTTCCCCTGGGCATAAGGGGATAGGTGAGCTGCCCGGGGTAGGAGTTGAGTTCCCGAGTCGTCCTATATGGACGATGTAGGCGAG